>NW_027472863.1:0-207824 GCF_030347505.1 Rhynchophorus ferrugineus
TAAGGTGTAAATTATTGATAGTCCATATCTCGGAAACTATAAGAGATAATGCAATTTGGCAACCGGCAATGTAATTAGCATGCCGAATATTACTTGGAATGTGAATTGGAACGAAATCGCCAATAGAGAAGACCATTTTACAATTTGGGCCTAAGTTAGAAGCAGAGCCTAAGGTGTAAATTATCGATAGTCCATATCTCGGAAACTATAAGAGATAATGCAATTTGGCAACCGGCAATGTAATTAGCATGCCGAATATTACTTGGAATGTGAATTGGAACGAAATCGCCAATAGATAAGACCATTTTACAATTTGGGCCCAAGTTAGAAGCAGAGCCTAAGGTGTAAATTATCGATAGTCCATATCTCGGAAACTATAAGAGGTAATGCAATTTGGCAACCGGCAATGTAATTAGCATGCCGAATATTACTTGGAATGTGAATAGGAACGAAATCGCCAATAGAGAAGACCATTTTACAATTTGGGCCCAAGTTAGAAGCAGAGCCTAAGGTGTAAATTATCGATAGTCCATATCTCGGAAACTATAAGAGATAATGCAATTTGGCAACCGGCAATGTAATTAGCATGCCGAATATTACTTGGAGTGTGAATTGGAACGAAATCGCCAATAGATAAGACCATTTTACAATTTGGGCCCAAGTTAGAAGCAGAGCCTAAGGTGTAAATTATCGATAGTCCATATCTCGGAAACTATAAGAGATAATGCAATTTGGCAACCGGCAATGTAATTAGCATGCCGAATATTACTTGGAATGTGAATTGGAACGAAATCGCCAATAGATAAGACCATTTTACAATTTGGGCCCAAGTTAGATGCAGAGCCTAAGGTGTAAATTATCGATAGTCCATATCTCGGAAACTATAAGAGATAATGCAATTTGGCAACCGGCAATGTAATTAGCATGCCGAATATTACTTGGAATGTGAATTGGAACGAAATCGGCAATAGATAAGACCATTTTACAATTTGGGCCCAAGTTAGAAGCAGAGCCTAAGGTGTAAATTATCGATAGTCCATATCTCGGAAACTATAAGAGATAATGCCATTTGGCAACCGGCAATGTAATTAGCATGCCGAATATTACTTGGAATGTGAATTGGAACGAAATCGCCAATAGATAAGATCATTTTACAATTTGGGCCCAAGTTAGAAGCAGAGCCTAAGATGTAAATTACCGATAGTCCATATCTCGGAAACTATAAGAGATAATGCAATTTGGCAACCGGCAATGTAATTAGCATGCCGAATATTACTTGGAATGTGAATTGGAACGAAATCGCCAATAGATAAGACCATTTTACAATTTGGGCCCAAGTTAGAAGCAGAGCCTAAGGTGTAAATTATCGATAGTCCATATCTCGGAAACTATAAGAGATAATTCAATTTGGCAACCGGCAATGTAATTAGCATGCCGGATATTACTTGGAATGTGAATTGGAACGAAATCGCCAATAGATAAGACCATTTTACAATTTGGGCCCAAGTTAGAAGCAGAGCCTAAGGTGTAAATTATCGATAGTCCATATCTCGGAAACTATAAGAGATAATGCAATTTGGCAACCGGCAATGTAATTAGCATGCCGAATATTACTTGGAATGTGAATTGGAACTAAATCGCCAATAGGTAAGACGATTTTACAATTTGGGCCCAAGTTAGAAGCAGAGCCTAAGGTGTAAATTATCGTTAGCCCATATCTCGGAAACTATAAGAGATAATGCAATTTGGCAACCGGCAATGTAATTAGCATGCCGAATATTACTTGGAATGTGAATTGGAACGAAATCGCCAATAGATAAGACCATTTTACAATTTGGGCCCAAGTTAGAAGCAGAGCCTAAGGTGTAAATTATCGATAGTCCATATCTCGGAAACTATAAGAGATAATGCAATTTGGCAACCGGCAATGTAATTAGCATGCCGAATATTACTTGGAATGTGAATTGGAACGAAATCGCCAATAGATAAGACGATTTTACAATTTGGACCCAAGTTAGAAGCAGAGCCTAAGGTGTAAATTATCGATAGAACATATCTCGGAAACTATAAGAGATAATGCATTTTGGCAACCGGCAATGTAATTAGCATGCCGAATATTACTTAGAATGTGAATTGGAACGAAATCGCCAATAGATAAGACCATTTTACAATTTGGGCCCAAGTTAGAAGCAGAGCCTAAGGTGTAAATTATCGATAGTCCATATCTCGGAAACTATAAGAGATAATGCAATTTGGCAACCGGCAATGTAATTAGCATGCCGAATATTACTTGGAATGTGAATTGGAACGAAATCGCCAATAGATAAGACCATTTTACAATTTGGGCCGAAGTTAGAGGCAGAGCCTAAGGTGTAAATTATTGATAGTCCATATCTCGGAAACTATAAGAGATAATGCAATTTCGCAATCGGCAATGTAATTAGCATGCCGAATATCACTTGGAATGTGAATTGGGACGAAATCGCCAATAGATAAGACCATTTTACAATTTGGGCCCAAGTTAGAAGCAGAGCCTAAGGTGTAAATTATCGATAGTCCATATCTCGGAAACTATAAGAGATAATGCAATTTGGCAACCGGCAATGTAATTAGCATGCCGAATATTACTTGGAATGTGAATTGGAACGAAATCGCCAATAGATAAGACCATTTTACAATTTGGGCCCAAGTTAGAAGCAGAGCCTAAGGTGTAAATTATCGATAGTCCATATCTCGGAAACTATAAGAGATAATGCAATTTGGCAACCGGCAATGTAATTAGCATGCCGAATATTACTTGGAATGTGAATTGGAACGAAATCGCCAATAGGTAAGACCATTTTACAATTTGGGCCCAAGTTAGAAGCAGAGCCTAAGGTGTAAATTATCGATAGTCCATATCTCGGAAACTATAAGAGATAATTCAATTTGGCAACCGGCAATGTAATTACCATGCCGAATATTACTTGGAATGTGAATTGGAACGAAATCGCCAATAGATAAGACCATTTTACAATTTGGGCCCAAGTTAGAAGCAGAGCCTAAGGTGTAAATTATCGATAGTCCATATCTCGGAAACTATAAGAGATAATGCAATTTGGCAACCGGAAATGTAATTAGCATGCCGAATATTACTTGGAATGTGAATTGGAACGAAATCGCCAATAGATGAGACCATTTTACAATTTGGGCCCAAGTTAGAAGCTGAGCCTATGGTGTAAATTATCGATAGTCCATATCTCGGAAACTATAAGAGATAATGCAATTTGGCAACCGGCAATGTAATTAGCATGCCGAATATTACTTGGAATGTTAATTGGAACGAAATCGCCAATAGATAAGACCATTTTACAATTTGGGCCCAAGTTAGAAGCAGAGCCTAAGGTGTAAATTATCGATAGTCCATATCTCGGAAACTATAAGAGATAATGCAATTTGGCAACCGGCAATGTAATTAGCATGCCGAATATTACTTGGAATGTGAATTGGAACGAAATCGCCAATAGATAAGACCATTTTACAATTTGGGCCCAAGTTAGAAGCAGAGCCTAAGGTGTAAATTATCGATAGTCCATATCTCGGAAACTATAAGAGATAATGCAATTTGGCAACCGGCAATGTAATTAGCATGCCGAATATTACTTGGAATGTGAATTGGAACGAAATTGCCAATAGATAAGACCATTTCACAATTTGGGCCCAAGTTAGAAGCAGAGCCTAAGGTGTAAATTATCGATAGTCCATATCTCTGAAACTATAAGAGATAATGCAATATCGCAACCGGCAATGTAATTAGCATGCCGAATATTACTTGGAATGTGAATTGGGACGAAATCGCCAATAGATAAGGCCATTTTACAATTAGGGCGCAAGTTAGAAGCAGAGCCTAAGGTGTAAATTATCGATAGTCCATATCTCGGAAACTAAAAGAGATAATGCAATTTGGCAAACGGCAATGTAATTAGCATGCTGAATATTACTTGGAATGTGAATTGGAACGAAATCGCCAATAGATAAGACCATTTTACAATTTGGGCCCAAGTTAGAAGCAGAGCCTAAGGTGTAAATTATTGATAGTCCATATCTCGGAAACTATAAGAGATAATGCAATTTCGCAACCGGCAATGTAATTAGCATGCCGAATATTACTTGGAGAGTGAATTGGAACGAAATCGCCAATAGATAAGACCATTTTACAATTTGGGCCCTAGTTAGAAGCAGAGCCTAAGGTGTAAATTATCGATAGTCCATATCTCGGAAACTATAAGAGATAATGCAATTTGGCAACCGGCAATGTAATTAGCATGCCGAATATTACTTGGAATGTGAATTGGAACGAAACCGCCAATAGATAAGACCATTTTACAATTTGGGCCCAAGTTAGAAGCAGAGCCTAAGGTGTAAATTATCGATAGTCCATATCTCGGAAACTATAAGAGATAATGCAATTTGGCAACCGGCAATGTAATTAGCATGCCGAATATTACTTGGAATGTGAATTGGAACGAAATCGCCAATAGATAAGACCATTTTACAATTTGGGCCCAAGTTAGAAGCAGAGCCTAAGGTGTAAATTATTGATAGTCCATATCTCGGAAACTATAAGAGATAATGCAATTTGGCAACCGGCAATGTAATTAGCATGCCGAATATTACTTGGAATGTGAATTGGAACGAAATCGACAATAGGTAAGACCATTTTACAATTTGGGCCCAAGTTAGAAGCAGAGCCTAAGGTGTAAATTATTGATAGTCCATATCTCGGAAACTATAAGAGATAATGCAATTTCGCAACCGGCAATGTAATTAGCATGCCGAATATTACTTGGAATGTGAATTGGAACGAAATCGCCAATAGAGAAGGCCATTTTACAATTTGGGCCCAAGTTAGAAGCAGAGCCTAAGGTGTAAATTATCGATAGTCCATATCTCGGAAACTATAAGAGATAATGCAATTTCGCAACCGGCAATGTAATTAGCATGCCGAATATTACTTGGAATGTGAATTGGAACGAAATCGCCAATAGGTAAGACCATTTTACAATTTGGGCCCAAGTTAGAAGCAGGGCCTAAGGTGTAAATTATTGATAGTCCATATCTCGGAAACTATAAGAGATAATGCAATTTCGCAACCGGCAATGTAATTAGCATGCCGAATATTACTTGGAATGTGAATTGGAACGAAATCGCCAATAGAGAAGGCCATTTTACAATTTGGGCCCAAGTTAGAAGCAGAGCCTAAGGTGTAAATTATCGATAGTCCATATCTCGGAAACTATAAGAGATAATGCAATTTGTCAACCGGGAATGTAATTAGCATGCCGAATATTACTTGGAATGTGAATTGGAACGAAATCGCCAATAGATAAGACCATTTTACAATTTGGGCCCAAGTTAGAAGCAGAGCCTAAGGTGTAAATTATCGATAGTCCATATCTCGGAAACTATAAGAGGTAATGCAATTTGGCAACCGGCAATGTAATTAGCATGCCGAATATTACTTGGAATGTGAATTGGAACGAAATCGCCAATAGAGAAGACCATTTTACATTTTGGGCCCAAGTTAGAAGCAGAGCCTAAGGTGTAAATTATCGATAGTCCATATCTCGGAAACTATAAGAGATAATGCAATTTGACAACCGGCAATGTAATTAGCATGCCGAATATTACTTGGAGTTTGAATTGGAACGAAATCGCCAATAGATAAGACCATTTTACAATTTGGGCCCAAGTTAGAAGCAGAGCCTAAGATGTAAATTATCGATAGTCCATATCTCGGAAACTATAAGAGATAATGCAATTTGGCAACCGGCAATGTAATTAGCATGCCGAATATTACTTGGAATGTGAATTGGAACGAAATCGCCAATAGATAAGACCATTTTACAATTTGGGCCCAAGTTAGAAGCAGAGCCTAAGGTGTAAATTATCGATAGTCCATATCTCGGAAACTATAAGAGATAATGCAATTTGGCAACCGGCAATGTAATTAGCATGCCGAATATTACTTGGAATGTGAATTGGAACGAAATCGCCAATAGATAAGACCATTTTACAATTTGGGCCCAAGTTAGAAGCAGAGCCTAAGGTGTAAATTATCGATAGTCCATATTTCGGAAACTATAAGAGATAATGCAATTTGGCAACCGGCAATGTAATTAGCATGCCGAATATTACTTGGAATGTGAATTGGAACGAAATCGCCAATAGATAAGACCATTTTACAATTTGGGCCCAAGTTAGAAGCAGAGCCTAAGGTGTAAATTATCGATAGTCCATATCTCGGAAACTATAAGAGATAATGCAATTTGGCAACCGGCAATGTAATTAGCATGCCGAATATTACTTGGAATTTGAATTGGAACGAAATCGCCAATAGATAAGACCATTTTACAATTTGGGCCCAAGTTAGAAGCAGAGCCTAAGGTGTAAATTATCGATAGTCCATATCTCGGAAACTATAAGAGATAATGCAATTTGGCAACCGGCAATGTAATTAGCATGCCGAATATTACTTGGAATGTGAATTGGAACGAAATTGCCAATAGATAAGACCATTTTACAATTTGGGCCCAAGTTAGAAGCAGAGCCTAAGGTGTAAATTATCGATAGTCCATATCTCTGAAACTATAAGAGATAATGCAATATCGCAACCGGCAATGTTATTAGCATGCCGAATATTACTTGGAATGTGAATTGGGACGAAATCGCCAATAGATAAGGCCATTTTACAATTTGGGCGCAAGTTAGAAGCAGAGCCTAAGGTGTAAATTATCGATAGTCCATATCTCGGAAACTGAAAGTGATAATGCAATTTGGCAAACGGCAATGTAATTAGCATGCCGAATATTACTTGGAATGTGAATTGGAACGAAATCGCCAATAGATAAGACCATTTTACAATTTGGGCCCAAGTTAGAAGCAGAGCCTAAGGTGTAAATTATTGATAGTCCATATCTCGGAAACTATAAGAGATAATGCAATTTCGCAACCGGCAATGTAATTAGCATGCCGAATATTACTTGGAGTGTGAATTGGAACGAAATCGCCAATAGATAAGACCATTTTACAATTTGGGCCCAAGTTAGAAGCAGAGCCTAAGGTGTAAATTATCGATAGTCCATATCTCGGAAACTATAAGAGATAATGCAATTTGGCAAACGGCAATGTAATTAGCATGCCGAATATTACTTGGAATGTGAATTGGAACGAAATCGCCAATAGATAAGACCATTTTACAATTTGGGCCCAAGTTAGAAGCAGAGCCTAAGGTGTAAATTATCGATAGTCCATATCTCGGAAACTATAAGAGATAATGCAATTTGGCAACCGGCAATGTAATTAGCATGCCGAATATTACTTGGAATGTGAATTGGAATGAAATCGCCAATAGGTAAGACCATTTTACAATTTGGGCCCAAGTTAGAAGCAGAGCCTAAGGTGTAAATTATCGATAGTCCTTATCTCGGAAACTATAAGAGATAATTCAATTTGGCAACCGGCAATGTAATTAGCATGCCGAATATTACTTGGAATGTGAATTGGAACGAAATCGCCAATAGATAAGACCATTTTACAATTTGGGCCCAAGTTAGAAGCAGAGCCTAAGGTGTAAATTATCGATAGTCCATATCTCGGAAACTATAAGAGATAATGCAATTTGGCAACCGGCAATGTAATTAGCATGCCGAATATTACTTGGAATGTGAATTGGAACGAAATCGCCAATAGATAAGACTATTTTACAATTTGGGCCCAAGTTAGAAGCAGAGCCTAAGGTGTAAATTATCGATAGTAAATATTTCGGAAACTATAAGAGATAATGCAATTTGGCAACCGGCAATGTAATTAGCATGCCGTATATTACTTGGAATGTGAATTGGAACGAAATCGCCAACAGATAAGACCATTTTACAATTTGGGCCCAAGTTAGAAGCAGAGCCTAAGGTGTAAATTATCGATAGTCCATATCTCGGAAACTATAAGAGATAATGCAATTTGGCAACCGGCAATGTAATTAGCATGCCGAATATTACTTGGAATGTGAATTGGAACGAAATCGCCAATAGGTAAGACCATTTTACAATTTGTGCCCAAGTTAGAAGCAGAGCCTAAGGTGTAAATTATCGATAGTCCATATCTCGGAAACTATAAGAGATAATTCAATTTGGCAACCGGCAATGTAATTAGCATGCCGAATATTACTTGGAATGTGAATTGGAACGAAATCGCCAATAGATAAGACCATTTTACAATTTGGGCCCAAGTTAGAAGCAGAGCCTAAGGTGTAAATTATTGATAGTCCATATCTCGGAAACTATAAGAGATAATGCAATTTGGCAACCGGCAATGTAATTAGCATGCCGAATATTACTTGGAATGTGAATTGGAACGAAATCGCCAATAGAGAAGGCCATTTTACAATTTGGGCCCAAGTTAGAAGCAGAGCCTAAGGTGTAAATTATCGATAGTCCATATTTCGGAAACTATAAGAGATAATGCAATTTGGCAACCGGCAATGTAATTAGCATGCCGAATATTACTTGGAATGTGAATTGGAACGAAATCGCCAATAGATAAGACCATTTTACAATTTGGGCCCAAGTTAGAAGCAGAGCCTAAGGTGTAAATTATCGATAGTCCATATCTTGGAAACTATAAGAGGTAATGCAATTTGGCAACCGGCAATGTAATTAGCATGCCGAATATTACTTGGAATGTGAATTGGAACGAAATCGCCAATAGAGAAGACCATTTTACATTTTGGGCAAAAGTTAGAAGCAGAGCCTAAGGTGTAAATTATCGATAGTCCATATCTCGGAAACTATAAGAGATAATGCAATTTGGCAACCGGCAATGTAATTAGCATGCCGAATATTACTTGGAGTTTGAATTGGAACGAAATCGCCAATAGATAAGACCATTTTACAATTTGGGCCCAAGTTAGAAGCAGAGCCTAAGATGTAAATTATCGATAGTCCATATCTCGGAAACTATAAGAGATAATGCAATTTGGCAACCGGCAATGTAATTAGCATGCCGAATATTACTTGGAATGTGAATTGGAACGAAATCGCCAATAGATAAGACCATTTTACAATTTGGGCCCAAGTTAGAAGCAGAGCCTAAGGTGTAAATTATCGTTAGCCCATATCTCGGAAACTATAAGAGATAATGCAATTTGGCAACCGGCAATGTAATTAGCATGCCGAATATTACTTGGAATATGAATTGGAACGAAATCGCCAATAGGTAAGACCATTTTACAATTTGGGCCCAAGTTAGAAGCAGAGCCTAAGGTGTAAATTATCGATAGTCCATATCTCGGAAACTATAAGAGATAATTCAATTTGGCAACCGGCAATGTAATTAGCATGCCGAATATTACTTGGAATGTGAATTGGAACGAAATCGCCAATAGATAAGACCATTTTACAATTTGGGCCCAAGTTAGAAGCAGAGCCTAAGGTGTAAATTATCGATAGTCCATATCTCGGAAACTATAAGAGATAATGCAATTTGGCAACCGGCAATGTAATTAGCATGCCGAATATTACTTGGAATGTGAATTGGAACGAAATCGCCAATAGATAAGACCATTTTACAATTTGGGCCCAAGTTAGAAGCAGAGCCTAAGGTGTAAATTATCGATAGTCCATATCTCGGAAACTATAAGAGATAATGCAATTTGGCAACCGGCAATGTAATTAGCATGCCGAATATTACTTGGAATGTGAATTGGAACGAAATCGCCAATAGATAAGACCATTTTACAATTTGGGCCCAAGTTAGAAGCTGAGCCTATGGTGTAAATTATCGATAGTCCATATCTCGGAAACTATAAGAGATAATGCAATTTGGCAACCGGCAATGTAATTAGCATGCCGAATATTACTTGGAATGTGAATTGGAACGAAATCGCCAATAGATAAGACCATTTTACAATTTGGGCCCAAGTTAGAAGCAGAGCCTAAGGTGTAAATTATCGATAGTCCATATCTCGGAAACTATAAGAGATAATGCAATTTGGCAACCGGCAATGTAATTAGCATGCCGAATATTACTTGGAATGTGAATTGGAACGAAATCGCCAATAGATAAGACCATTTTACAATTTGGGCCCAAGTTAGAAGCTGAGCCTATGGTGTAAATTATCGATAGTCCATATCTCGGAAACTATAAGAGATAATGCAATTTGGCAACCGGCAATGTAATTAGCATGCCGAATATTACTTGGAATGTGAATTGGAACGAAATCGCCAATAGATAAGACCATTTTACAATTTGGGCCCAAGTTAGAAGCAGAGCCTAAGGTGTAAATTATCGATAGTCCATATCTCGGAGAATATAAGAGATAATGCAATTTGGCAACCGGCAATGTAATTAGCATGCCGAATATTACTTGGAATATGAATTGGAACGAAATTGCCAATAGATAAGACCATTTTACAATTTGGGCCCAAGTTAGAAGCAGAGCCTAAGGTGTAAATTATCGATAGTCCATATCTCTGAAACTATAAGAGATAATGCAATATCGCAACCGGCAATGTAATTAGCATGCCGAATATTACTTGGAATGTGAATTGGGACGAAATCGCCAATAGATAAGGCCATTTTACAATTTGGGCCCAAGTTAGAAGCAGAGCCTAAGGTGTAAATTATCGATAGTCCATATCTCGGAAACTATAAGAGATAATTCAATTTGGCAACCGGCAATGTAATTAGCATGCCGAATATTACTTGGAATGTGAATTGGAACGAAATCGCCAATAGATAAGACCATTTTACAATTTGGGCCCAAGTTAGAAGCAGAGCCTAAGGTGTAAATTATCGATAGTCCATATCTCGGAAACTATAAGAGATAATGCAATTTGGCAACCGGCAATGTAATTAGCATGCCGAATATTAATTGGAATGTGAATTGGAACGAAATCGCCAATAGATAAGACCATTTTACAATTTGGGCCCAAGTTAGAAGCAGAGCCTAAGGTGTAAATTATCGATAGTCCATATCTCGGAAACTATAAGAGATAATGCAATTTGGCAACCGGCAATGTAATTAGCATGCCGAATATTACTGGGAATGTGAATTGGAACGAAATCGCCAATAGGTAAGACCATTTTACAATTTGGGCCCAAGTTAGAAGCAGAGCCTAAGGTGTAAATTATCGATAGTCCATATCTCGGAAACTACAAGAGATAATGCAATTTGGCAACCGGCAATGTAATTAGCATGCCGAATATTACTTGGAATGTGAATTGGAACGAAATCGCCAATAGGTAAGACCATTTTACAATTTGGGCCCAAGTTAGAAGCAGAGCCTAAGGTGTAAATTATTGATAGTCCATATCTCGGAAACTATAAGAGATAATGCAATTTGCCAACCGGCAATGTAATTAGCATGCCGAATATTACTTGGAATGTGAATTGGAACGAAATCGCCAATAGATAAGACCATTTTACAATTTGGGCCCAAGTTACAAGCAGAGCCTAAGGTGTAAATTATCGATAGTCCATATCTCGGAAACTATAAGAGATAATGCAATTTGGCAACCGGCAATGTAATTAGCATGCCGAATATTACTTGGAATGTGAATTGGAACGAAATCGCCAATAGATAAGACCATTTTAGAATTTGGGCCCAAGTTAGAAGCAGAGCCTAAGGTGTAAATTATCGATAGTCCATATTTCGGAAACTATAAGAGATAATGCAATTTGGCAACCGGCCATGTAATTAGCATGCCGAATATTACTTGGAATGTGAGTTGGAACGAAATCGCCAATAGATAAGACCATTTTACAATTTGGGCCCAAGTTAGAAGCAGAGCCTAAGGTGTAAATTATCGATAGTCCATATCTCGGAAACTATAAGAGATAATGCAATTTGGCAACCGGCAATGTAATTAGCATGCCGAATATTAATTGGAATGTGAATTGGAACGAAATCGCCAATAGATAAGACCATTTTACAATTTGGGCCCAAGTTAGAAGCAGAGCCTAAGGTGTAAATTATCGATAGTCCATATCTCGGAAACTATAAGAGATAATGCAATTTGGCAACCGGCAATGTAATTAGCATGCCGAATATTACTTGGAATGTGAATTGGAACGAAATCGCCAATAGGTAAGACCATTTTACAATTTGGGCCCAAGTTAGAAGCAGAGCCTAAGGTGTAAATTATCGATAGTCCATATCTCGGAAACTATAAGAGATAATGCAATTTGGCAACCGGCAATGTAATTAGCATGCCGAATATTACTTGGAATGTGAATTGGAACGAAATTGCCAATAGATAAGACCATTTTACAATTTGGGCCCAAGTTAGAAGCAGAGCCTAAGGTGTAAATTATCGATAGTCCATATCTCTGAAACTATAAGAGATAATGCAATATCGCAACCGGCAATGTAATTAGCATGCCGAATATAACTTGGAATGTGAATTGGGACGAAATCGCCAATAGATAAGGCCATTTTACAATTTGGGCCCAAGTTAGAAGCAGAGCCTAAGGTGTAAATAATCGATAGTCCATATCTCGGAAACTATAAGAGATAATGCAATTTGGCAAACGGCAATGTAATTAGCATGCCGAATATTACTTGGAATGTGAATTGGAACGAAATCGCCAATAGATAAGACCATTTTACAATTTGGGCCCAAGTTAGAAGCAGAGCCTAAGGTGTAAATTATTGATAGTCCATATCTCGGAAACTATAAGAGATAATGCAATTTCGCAACCGGCAATGTAATTAGCATGCCGAATATTACTTGGAGTGTGAATTGGAACGAAATCGCCAATAGATAAGACCATTTTACAATTTGGGCCCAAGTTAGAAGCAGAGCCTAAGGTGTAAATTATCGATAGTCCATATCTCGGAAACTATAAGAGATACTGCAATTTGGCAACCGGCAATGTAATTAGCATGCCGAATATTACTTGGAATGTGAATTGGAACGAAATCGCCAATAGATAAGACCATTTTACAATTTGGGCCCAAGTTAGAAGCAGAGCCTAAGGTGTAAATTATCGATAGTCCATATCTCGGAAGCTATAAGAGATAATGAAATTTGGCAACCGGCAATGTAATTAGCATGCCGATATTACTTGGAATGTGAATTGGAACGAAATCGCCAATAGGTAAGACCATTTTACAATTTGGGCCCAAGTTAGAAGCAGAGCCTAAGGTGTAAATTATCGATAGTCCATATCTCGGAAACTATAAGAGATAATTCAATTTGGCAACCGGCAATGTAATTAGCATGCCGAATATTACTTGGAATGTGAATTGGAACGAAATCGCCAATAGATAAGACCATTTTACAATTTGGGCCCAAGTTAGAAGCAGAGCCTAAGGTGTAAATTATCGATAGTCCATATCTCGGAAACTATAAGAGATAATGCAATTTGGCAACCGGCAATGTAATTAGCATGCCGAATATTAATTGGAATGTGAATTGGAACGAAATCGCCAATAGATAAGACCATTTTACAATTTGGGCCCAAGTTAGAAGCAGAGCCTAAGGTGTAAATTATCGATAGTCCATATCTCGGAAACTATAAGAGATAATGCAATTTGGCAACCGGCAATGTAATTAGCATGCCGAATATTACTGGGAATGTGAATTGGAACGAAATCGCCAATAGGTAAGACCATTTTACAATTTGGGCCCAAGTTAGAAGCAGAGCCTAAGGTGTAAATTATCGATAGTCCATATCTCGGAAACTATAAGAGATAATTCAATTTGGCAACCGGCAATGTAATTAGCATGCCGAATATTACTTGGAATGTGAATTGGAACGAAATCGCCAATAGATAAGACCATTTTACAATTTGGGCCCAAGTTAGAAGCAGAGCCTAAGGTGTAAATTATTGATAGTCCATATCTAGGAAACTATAAGAGATAATGCAATTTGCCAACCGGCAATGTAATTAGCATGCCGAATATTACTTGGAATGTGAATTGGAACGAAATCGCCAATAGAGAAGACCATTTTACAATTTGGGCCTAAGTTAGAAGCAGAGCCTAAGGTGTAAATTATCGATAGTCCATATCTCGGAAACTATAAGAGATAATGCAAATTGGCAACCGGCAATGTAATTAGCATGCCGAATATTACTTGGAATGTGAATTGGAACGAAATCGCCAATAGATAAGACCATTTTACAATTTGGGCCCAAGTTAGAAGCAGAGCCTAAGGTGTAAATTATCGATAGTCCATATCTCGGAAGCTATAAGAGATAATGAAATTTGGCAACCGGCAATGTAATTAGCATGCCGATATTACTTGGAATGTGAATTGGAACGAAATCGCCAATAGGTAAGACCATTTTACAATTTGGGCCCAAGTTAGAAGCAGAGCCTAAGGTGTAAATTATCGATAGTCCATATCTCGGAAACTATAAGAGATAATTCAATTTGGCAACCGGCAATGTAATTAGCATGCCGAATATTACTTGGAATGTGAATTGGAACGAAATCGCCAATAGATAAGACCATTTTACAATTTGGGCCCAAGTTAGAAGCAGAGCCTAAGGTGTAAATTATCGATAGTCCATATCTCGGAAACTATAAGAGATAATGCAATTTGGCAACCGGCAATGTAATTAGCATGCCGAATATTAATTGGAATGTGAATTGGAACGAAATCGCCAATAGATAAGACCATTTTACAATTTGGGCCCAAGTTAGAAGCAGAGCCTAAGGTGTAAATTATCGATAGTCCATATCTCGGAAACTATAAGAGATAATGCAATTTGGCAACCGGCAATGTAATTAGCATGCCGAATATTACTGGGAATGTGAATTGGAACGAAATCGCCAATAGGTAAGACCATTTTACAATTTGGGCCCAAGTTAGAAGCAGAGCCTAAGGTGTAAATTATCGATAGTCCATATCTCGGAAACTATAAGAGATAATTCAATTTGGCAACCGGCAATGTAATTAGCATGCCGAATATTACTTGGAATGTGAATTGGAACGAAATCGCCAATAGATAAGACCATTTTACAATTTGGGCCCAAGTTAGAAGCAGAGCCTAAGGTGTAAATTATTGATAGTCCATATCTCGGAAACTATAAGAGATAATGCAATTTGCCAACCGGCAATGTAATTAGCATGCCGAATATTACTTGGAATGTGAATTGGAACGAAATCGCCAATAGAGAAGACCATTTTACAATTTGGGCCTAAGTTAGAAGCAGAGCCTAAGGTGTAAATTATCGATAGTCCATATCTCGGAAACTATAAGAGATAATGCAATTTGGCAACCGGCAATGTAATTAGCATGCCGAATATTACTTGGAATGTGAATTGGAACGAAATCGCCAATAGATAAGACCATTTTACAATTTGGGCCCAAGTTAGAAGCAGAGCCTAAGGTGTAAATTATCGATAGTCCATATCTCGGAAACTATAAGAGGTAATGCAATTTGGCAACCGGCAATGTAATTAGCATGCCGAATATTACTTGGAATGTGAATTGGAACGAAATCGCCAATAGATAAGACGATTTTACAATTTGGGCCCAAGTTAGAAGCAGAGCCTAAGGTGTAAATTATCGATAGAACATATCTCGGAAACTATAAGAGATAATGCATTTTGGCAACCGGCAATGTAATTAGCATGCCGAATATTACTTGGAATGTGAATTGGAACGAAATCGCCAATAGATAAGACCATTTTACAATTTGGGCCCAAGTTAGAGGCAGAGCCTAAGGTGTAAATTATTGATAGTCCATATCTCGGAAACTATAAGAGATAATGCAATTTCGCAATCGGCAATGTAATTAGCATGCCGAATATCACTTGGAATGTGAATTGGGACGAAATCGCCAATAGATAAGACCATTTTACAATTTGGGCCCAAGTTAGAAGCAGAGCCTAAGGTGTAAATTATCGATAGAACATATCTCGGAAACTATAAGAGATAATGCATTTTGGCAACCGGCAATGTAATTAGCATGCCGAATATTACTTAGAATGTGAATTGGAACGAAATCGCCAATAGATAAGACCATTTTACAATTTGGGCCCAAGTTAGAAGCAGAGCCTAAGGTGTAAATTATCGATAGTCCATATCTCGGAAACTATAAGAGATAATGCAATTTGGCAACCGGCAATGTAATTAGCATGCCGAATATTACTTGGAATGTGAATTGGAACGAAATCGCCAATAGATAAGACCATTTTACAATTTGGGCCCAAGTTAGAGGCAGAGCCTAAGGTGTAAATTATTGATAGTCCATATCTCGGAAACTATAAGAGATAATGCAATTTCGCAATCGGCAATGTAATTAGCATGCCGAATATCACTTGGAATGTGAATTGGGACGAAATCGCCAATAGATAAGACCATTTTACAATTTGGGCCCAAGTTAGAAGCAGAGCCTAAGGTGTAAATTATCGATAGTCCATATCTCGGAAACTATAAGAGATAATTCAATTTGGCAACCGGCAATGTAATTAGCATGCCGAATATTACTTGGAATGTGAATTGGAACGAAATCGCCAATAGATAAGACCATTTTACAATTTGGGCCCAAGTTAGAAGCAGAGCCTAAGGTGTAAATTATCGATAGTCCATATCTCGGAAACTATAAGAGATAATGCAATTTGGCAACCGGCAATGTAATTAGCATGCCGAATATTACTTGGAATGTGAATTGGAACGAAATCGCCAATAGATAAGACCATTTTACAATTTGGGCCCAAGTTAGAAGCAGAGCCTAAGGTGTAAATTATCGATAGTCCATATCTCGGAAACTATAAGAGATAATGCAATTTGGCAACCGGCAATGTAATTAGCATGCCGAATATTACTTGGAATGTGAATTGGAACGAAATCGCCAATAGATAAGACCATTTTACAATTTGGGCCCAAGTTAGAAGCAGAGCCTAAGGTGTAAATTATCGATAGTCCATATCTCGGAAACTATAAGAGATAATGCAATTTGGCAACCGGCAATGTAATTAGCATGCCGAATATTACTTGGAATATGAATTGGAACGAAATCACCAATAGGTAAGACCATTTTACAATTTGGGCCCAAGTTAGAAGCAGAGCCTAAGGTGTAAATTATCGATAGTCCATATCTCGGGAACTATAAGAGATAATGCAATTTGGCAACCGGCAATGTAATTAGCATGCCGAATACTACTTGGAATGTGAATTGGAACGAAATCGCCAATAGATAAGACCATTTTACAATTTGGGCCCAAGTTAGAAGCAGAGCCTAAGGTGTAAATTATCGATAGTCCATATCTCGGAAACTATAAGAGATAATGCAATTTGGCAACCGGCAATGTAATTAGCATGCCGAATATTACTTGGAATGTGAATTGGAACGAAATCGCCAATAGATAAGACGATTTTACAATTTGGGCCCAAGTTAGAAGCAGAGCCTAAGGTGTAAATTATCGATAGTCCATATATCGGAAACTATAAGAGATAATGCAATTTGGCAACCGGCAATGTAATTAGAATGCCGAATATTACTTGGAATGTGAATTGGAACGAAATCGCCAATAGATAAGACCATTTTACAATTTGGGCCCAAGTTAGAAGCAGAGCCTAAGGTGTAAATTATCGATAGTCCATATCTCGGAAACTATAAGAGATAATGCAATTTGGTAACCGGCAATGTAATTAGCATGCCGAATATTACTTGGAATGTGAATTGGAACGAAATCGCTAATAGATAAGACCATTTTATAATTTGGGCCCAAGTTAGAAGCAGAGCCTAAGGTGTAAATTATCGATAGTCCATATCTCGGAAACTATAAGAGATAATGCAATTTGGCAACCGGCAATGTAATTAGCATGCCGAATATTACTTGGAATGTGTATTGGAATGAAATCGCCAATAGATAAGACCATTTTACAATTTGGGCCCAAGTTAGAAGCAGAGCCTAAGGTGTAAATTATCGATAGTCCATATCTCGGAAACTATAAGAGATAATGCAATTTGGCAACCGGCAATGTAATTAGCATGCCGAATATTACTTGGAATGTGAATTGGAACGAAATCGGCAATAGATAAGACCATTTTACAATTTGGGCCCAAGTTAGAAGCAGAGCCTAAGGTGTAAATTATCGATAGTCCATATCTCGGAAACTATAAGTGATAATGCAATTTGGCAACCGGCAATGTAATTAGCATGCCGAATATTACTTGGAATGTGAATTGGAACGAAATCGCCAATAGATAAGACCATTTTACAATTTGGGCCCAAGTTAGAAGCAGAGCCTAAGATGTAAATTACCGATAGTCCATATCTCGAAAACTATAAGAGATAATGCAATTTGGCAACCGGCAATGTAATTAGCATGCCGAATATTACTTGGAATGTGAATTGGAACGAAATCGCCAATAGATAAGACCATTTTACAATTTGGGCCCAAGTTAGAAGCAGAGCCTAAGGTGTAAATTATCGATAGTCCATATCTCGGAAACTATAAGAGATAATTCAATTTGGCAACCGGCAATGTAATTAGCATGCCGGATATTACTTGGAATGTGAATTGGTACGAAATCGCCAATAGATAAGACCATTTTACAATTTGGGCCCAAGTTAGAAGCAGAGCCTAAGGTGTAAATTATCGATAGTCCATATCTCGGAAACTATAAGAGATAATGCAATTTGGCAACCGGCAATGTAATTAGCATGCCGAATATTACTTGGAATGTGAATTGGAACGAAATCGCCAATAGATAAGACGATTTTACAATTTGGGCCCAAGTTAGAAGCAGAGCCTAAGGTGTAAATTATCGTTAGCCCTTATCTCGGAAACTATAAGAGATAATGCAATTTGGCAACCGGCAATGTAATTAGCATGCCGAATATTACTTGGAATGTGAATTGGAACGAAATCGCCAATAGATAAGACGATTTTACAATTTGGGCCCAAGTTAGAAGCAGAGCCTAAGGTGTAAATTATCGATAGTCCATATCTCGGAAACTATAAGAGATAATGCAATTTGGCAACCGGCAATGTAATTAGCATGCCGAATATTACTTGGAATGTGAATTGGAACGAAATCGCCAATAGATAAGACGATTTTACAATTTGGGCCCAAGTTAGAAGCAGAGCCTAAGGTGTAAATTGTCGATAGTCCATATCTCGGAAACTATAAGAGATAATGCAATTTGGCAACCGGCAATGTAATTAGCTTGCCGAATATTACTTGGAATGTGAATTGGAACGAAATCGCCAATAGATAAGACCATTTTACAATTTGGGCCCAAGTTAGAGGCAGAGCCTAAGGTGTAAATTATTGATAGTCCATATCTCGGAAACTATAAGAGATAATGCAATTTCGCAACCGGCAATGTAATTAGCATGCCGAATATCACTTGGAATGTGAATTGGGACGAAATCGCCAATAGATAAGACCATTTTACAATTTGGGCCCAAGTTAGAAGCAGAGCCTAAGGTGTAAATTATCGATAGTCCATATCTCGGAAACTATAAGAGATAATGCAATTTGGCAACCGGCAATGTAATTAGCATGCCGAATATTACTTGGAATGTGAATTGGAACGAAATCGCCAATAGATAAGACCATTTTACAATTTGGGCCCAAGTTAGAAGCAGAGCCTAAGGTGTAAATTATCGATAGTCCATATCTCGGAAACTATAAGAGATAATGCAATTTGGCAACCGGCAATGTAATTAGAATGCCGAATATTACTTGGAATGTGAATTGGAAAGAAATCGCCAATAGATAAGACCATTTTACAATTTGGGCCCAAGTTAGAAGCAGAGCCTAAGGTGTAAATTATCGATAGTCCATATCTCGGAAACTATAAGAGATAATGCAATTTGGTAACCGGCAATGTAATTAGCATGCCGAATATTACTTGGAATGTGAATTGGAACGAAATCGCCAATAGATAAGACCATTTTATAATTTGGGCCCAAGTTAGAAGCAGAGCCTAAGGTGTAAATTATCGATAGTCCATATCTCGGAAACTATAAGAGATAATGCAATTTGGCAACCGGCAATGTAATTAGCATGCCGAATATTACTTGGAATGTGTATTGGAATGAAATCGCCAATAGATAAGACCATTTTACAATTTGGGCCCAAGTTAGAATCAGAGCCTAAGGTGTAAATTATCGATAGTCCATATCTCGGAAACTATAAGAGATAATGCAATTTGGCAACCGGCAATGTAATTAGCATGCCGAATATTACTTGGAATGTGAATTGGAACGAAATCGGCAATAGATAAGACCATTTTACAATTTGGGCCCAAGTTAGAAGCAGAGCCTAAGGTGTAAATTATCGATAGTCCATATCTCGGAAACTATAAGTGATAATGCAATTTGGCAACCGGCAATGTAATTAGCATGCCGAATATTACTTGGAATGTGAATTGGAACGAAATCGCCAATAGATAAGACCATTTTACAATTTGGGCCCAAGTTAGAAGCAGAGCCTAAGATGTAAATTACCGATAGTCCATATCTCGGAAACTATAAGAGATAATGCAATTTGGCAACCGGCAATGTAATTAGCATGCCGAATATTACTTGGAATGTGAATTGGAACGAAATCGCCAATAGATAAGACCATTTTACAATTTGGGCCCAAGTTAGAAGCAGAGCCTAAGGTGTAAATTATCGATAGTCCATATCTCGGAAACTATAAGAGATAATGCAATTTGGCAACCGGCAATGTAATTAGCATGCCGAATATTACTTGGAATGTGAATTGGAACGAAATCGCCAATAGATAAGACGATTTTACAATTTGGGACCAAGTTAGAAGCAGAGTCTAAGGTGTAAATTATCGTTAGCCCATATCTCGGAAACTATAAGAGATAATGCAATTTGGCAACCGGCAATGTAATTAGCATGCCGAATATTACTTGGAATGTGAATTGGAACGAAATCGCCAATAGATAAGACGATTTTACAATTTGGGCCCATGTTAGAAGCAGAGCCTAAGGTGTAAATTATCGATAGAACATATCTCGGAAACTATAAGAGATAATGCATTTTGGCAACCGGCAATGTAATTAGCATGCCGAATATTACTTGGAATGTGAATTGGAACGAAATCGCCAATAGATAAGACGATTTTACAATTTGGGCCCAAGTTAGAAGCAGAGCCTAAGGTGTAAATTATCGATAGAACATATCTCGGAAACTATAAGAGATAATGCATTTTGGCAACCGGCAATGTAATTAGCATGCCGAATATTACTTGGAATGTGAATTGGAACGAAATCGCCAATAGATAAGACGATTTTACAATTTGGGCCCAAGTTAGAAGCAGAGCCTAAGGTGTAAATTATCGATAGAACATATCTCGGAAACTATAAGAGATAATGCATTTTGGCAACCGGCAATGTAATTAGCATGCCGAATATTACTTAGAATGTGAATTGGAACGAAATCGCCAATAGGTAAGACCATTTTACAATTTGGGCCCAAGTTAGAAGCAGAGCCTAAGGTGTAAATTATCGATAGTCCATATCTCGGAAACTATAAGAGATAATGCAATTTGGCAACCGGCAATGTAATTAGCATGCCGAATATTACTTGGAATGTGAATTGGTACGAAATCGCCAATAGAAAAGACCATTTTACAATTTGGGCCCAAGTTAGAGGCAGAGCCTAAGGTGTAAATTATTGATAGTCCATATCTCGGAAACTATAAGAGATAATGCAATTTCGCAACCGGCAATGTAATTAGCATGCCGAATATCACTTGGAATGTGAATTGGGACGAAATCGCCAATAGATAAGACCATTTTACAATTTGGGCCCAAGTTAGAAGCAGAGCCTAAGGTGTAAATTATCGATAGTCCATATCTCGGAAACTATAAGAGATAATGCAATTTGGCAACCGGCAATGTAATTAGCATGCCGAATATTACTTGGAATGTGAATTGGAACGAAATCGCCAATAGATAAGACCATTTTACAATTTGGGCCCAAGTTAGAAGCAGAGCCTAAGGTGTAAATTATCGATAGTCCATATCTCGGAAACTATAAGAGATAATGCAATTTGGCAACCGGCAATGTAATTAGCATGCCGAATATTACTTGGAATATGAATTGGAACGAAATCGCCAATAGGTAAGACCATTTTACAATTTGGGCCCAAGTTAGAAGCAGAGCCTAAGGTGTAAATTATCGATAGTCCATATCTCGGAAACTATAAGAGATAATTCAATTTGGCAACCGGCAATGTAATTAGCATGCCGAATATTACTTGGAATGTGAATTGGAACGAAATCGCCAATAGATAAGACCATTTTACAATTTGGGCCCAAGTTAGAAGCAGAGCCTAAGGTGTAAATTATCGATAGTCCATATCTCGGAAACTATAAGAGATAATGCAATTTGGCAACCGGCAATGTAATTAGCATGCCGAATATTACTTGGAATGTGAATTGGAACGAAATCGCCAATAGATAAGACCATTTTACAATTTGGGCCCAAGTTAGAAGCAGAGCCTAAGGTGTAAATTATCGATAGTCCATATCTGGGAAACTATAAGAGATAATGCAATTTGGCAACCGGCAATGTAATTAGCATGCCGAATATTACTTGGAATGTGAATTGGAACGAAATCGCCAATAGATAAGACCATTTTACAATTTGGGCCCAAGTTAGAAGCAGAGCCTAAGGTGTATATTATCGATAGTCCATATCTCGGAAACTATAAGAGATAATGCAATTTGGCAACCGGCAATGTAATTAGCATGCCGAATATTACTTGGAATGTGAATTGGAACGAAATTGCCAATAGATAAGACCATTTTACAATTTGGGCCCAAGTTAGAAGCAGAGCCTAAGGTGTAAATTATCGATAGTCCATATCTCTGAAACTATAAGAGATAATGCAATATCGCAACCGGCAATGTAATTAGCATGCCGAATATAACTTGGAATGTGAATTGGGACGAAATCGCCAATAGATAAGGCCATTTTACAATTTGGGCCCAAGTTAGAAGCAGAGCCTAAGGTGTAAATAATCGATAGTCCATATCTCGGAAACTATAAGAGATAATGCAATTTGGCAAACGGCAATGTAATTAGCATGCCGAATATTACTTGGAATGTGAATTGGAACGAAATCGCCAATAGATAAGACCATTTTACAATTTGGGCCCAAGTTAGAAGCAGAGCCTAAGGTGTAAATTATTGATAGTCCATATCTCGGAAACTATAAGAGATAATGCAATTTCGCAACCGGCAATGTAATTAGCATGCCGAATATTACTTGGAGTGTGAATTGGAACGAAATCGCCAATAGATAAGACCATTTTACAATTTGGGCCCAAGTTAGAAGCAGAGCCTAAGGTGTAAATTATCGATAGTCCATATCTCGGAAACTATAAGAGATACTGCAATTTGGCAACCGGCAATGTAATTAGCATGCCGAATATTACTTGGAATGTGAATTGGAACGAAATCGCCAATAGATAAGACCATTTTACAATTTGGGCCCAAGTTAGAAGCAGAGCCTAAGGTGTAAATTATCGATAGTCCATATCTCGGAAGCTATAAGAGATAATGAAATTTGGCAACCGGCAATGTAATTAGCATGCCGATATTACTTGGAATGTGAATTGGATCGAAATCGCCAATAGGTAAGACCATTTTACAATTTGGGCCCAAGTTAGAAGCAGAGCCTAAGGTGTAAATTATCGATAGTCCATATCTCGGAAACTATAAGAGATAATTCAATTTGGCAACCGGCAATGTAATTAGCATGCCGAATATTACTTGGAATGTGAATTGGAACGAAATCGCCAATAGATAAGACCATTTTACAATTTGGGCCCAAGTTAGAAGCAGAGCCTAAGGTGTAAATTATCGATAGTCCATATCTCGGAAACTATAAGAGATAATGCAATTTGGCAACCGGCAATGTAATTAGCATGCCGAATATTAATTGGAATGTGAATTGGAACGAAATCGCCAATAGATAAGACCATTTTACAATTTGGGCCCAAGTTAGAAGCAGAGCCTAAGGTGTAAATTATCGATAGTCCATATCTCGGAAACTATAAGAGATAATGCAATTTGGCAACCGGCAATGTAATTAGCATGCCGAATATTACTGGGAATGTGAATTGGAACGAAATCGCCAATAGGTAAGACCATTTTACAATTTGGGCCCAAGTTAGAAGCAGAGCCTAAGGTGTAAATTATCGATAGTCCATATCTCGGAAACTATAAGAGATAATTCAATTTGGCAACCGGCAATGTAATTAGCATGCCGAATATTACTTGGAATGTGAATTGGAACGAAATCGCCAATAGATAAGACCATTTTACAATTTGGGCCCAAGTTAGAAGCAGAGCCTAAGGTGTAAATTAATGATAGTCCATATCTCGGAAACTATAAGAGATAATGCAATTTGCCAACCGGCAATGTAATTAGCATGCCGAATATTACTTGGAATGTGAATTGGAACGAAATCGCCAATAGAGAAGACCATTTTACAATTTGGGCCTAAGTTAGAAGCAGAGCCTAAGGTGTAAATTATCGATAGTCCATATCTCGGAAACTATAAGAGAAAATGCAAATTGGCAACCGGCAATGTAATTAGCATGCCGAATATTACTTGGATTGTGAATTGGAACGAAATCGCCAATAGATAAGACCATTTTACAATTTGGGCCCAAGTTAGAAGCAGAGCCTAAGGTGTAAATTATCGATAGTCCATATCTCGGAAGCTATAAGAGATAATGAAATTTGGCAACCGGCAATGTAATTAGCATGCCGATATTACTTGGAATGTGAATTGGAACGAAATCGCCAATAGGTAAGACCATTTTACAATTTGGGCCCAAGTTAGAAGCAGAGCCTAAGGTGTAAATTATCGATAGTCCATATCTCGGAAACTATAAGAGATAATTCAATTTGGCAACCGGCAATGTAATTAGCATGCCGAATATTACTTGGAATGTGAATTGGAACGAAATCGCCAATAGATAAGACCATTTTACAATTTGGGCCCAAGTTAGAAGCAGAGCCTAAGGTGTAAATTATCGATAGAACATATCTCGGAAACTATAAGAGATAATGCATTTTGGCAACCGGCAATGTAATTAGCATGCCGAATATTACTTAGAATGTGAATTGGAACGAAATCGCCAATAGATAAGACCATTTTACAATTTGGGCCCAAGTTAGAAGCAGAGCCTAAGGTGTAAATTATCGATAGTCCATATCTCGGAAACTATAAGAGATAATGCAATTTGGCAACCGGCAATGTAATTAGCATGCCGAATATTACTTGGAATGTGAATTGGAACGAAATCGCCAATAGATAAGACCATTTTACAATTTGGGCCCAAGTTAGAGGCAGAGCCTAAGGTGTAAATTATTGATAGTCCATATCTCGGAAACTATAAGAGATAATGCAATTTCGCAATCGGCAATGTAATTAGCATGCCGAATATCACTTGGAATGTGAATTGGGACGAAATCGCCAATAGATAAGACCATTTTACAATTTGGGCCCAAGTTAGAAGCAGAGCCTAAGGTGTAAATTATCGATAGAACATATCTCGGAAACTATAAGAGATAATGCATTTTGGCAACCGGCAATGTAATTAGCATGCCGAATATTACTTAGGATGTGAATTGGAACGAAATCGCCAATAGATAAGACCATTTTACAATTTGGGCCCAAGTTAGAAGCAGAGCCTAAGGTGTAAATTATCGATAGTCCATATCTCGGAAACTATAAGAGATAATGCAATTTGGCAACCGGCAATGTAATTAGCATGCCGAATATTACTTGGAATGTGAATTGGAACGAAATCGCCAATAGATAAGACCATTTTACAATTTGGGCCCAAGTTAGAGGCAGAGCCTAAGGTGTAAATTATTGATAGTCCATATCTCGGAAACTATAAGAGATAATGCAATTTCGCAATCGGCAATGTAATTAGCATGCCGAATATCACTTGGAATGTGAATTGGGACGAAATCGCCAATAGATAAGACCATTTTACAATTTGGGCCCAAGTTAGAAGCAGAGCCTAAGGTGTAAATTATCGATAGTCCATATCTCGGAAACTATAAGAGATAATTCAATTTAGCAACCGGCAATGTAATTAGCATGCCGAATATTACTTGGAATGTGAATTGGAACGAAATCGCCAATAGATAAGACCATTTTACAATTTGGGCCCAAGTTAGAAGCAGAGCCTAAGGTGTAAATTATCGATAGTCCATATCTCGGAAACTATAAGAGATAATGCAATTTGGCAACCGGCAATGTAATTAGCATGCCGAATATTACTTGGAATGTGAATTGGAACGAAATCGCCAATAGATAAGACCATTTTACAATTTGGGCCCAAGTTAGAAGCAGAGCCTAAGGTGTAAATTATCGATAGTCCATATCTCGGAAACTATAAGAGATAATGCAATTTGGCAACCGGCAATGTAATTAGCATGCCGAATATTACTTGGAATGTGAATTGGAACGAAATCGCCAATAGATAAGACCATTTTACAATTTGGGCCCAAGTTAGAAGCAGAGCCTAAGGTGTAAATTATCGATAGTCCATATCTCGGAAACTATAAGAGATAATGCAATTTGGCAACCGGCAATGTAATTAGCGTGCCGAATATTACTTGGAATGTGAATTGGAACGAAATCGCCAATAGATAAGACCATTTTACAATTTGGGCCCAAGTTAGAGGCAGAGCCTAAGGTGTAAATTATTGATAGTCCATATCTCGGAAACTATAAGAGATAATGCAATTTCGCAATCGGCAATGTAATTAGCATGCCGAATATCACTTGGAATGTGAATTGGGACGAAATCGCCAATAGATAAGACCATTTTACAATTTGGGCCCAAGTTAGAAGCAGAGCCTAAGGTGTAAATTATCGATAGAACATATCTCGGAAACTATAAGAGATAATGCATTTTGGCAACCGGCAATGTAATTAGCATGCCGAATATTACTTAGAATGTGAATTGGAACGAAATCGCCAATAGATAAGACCATTTTACAATTTGGGCCCAAGTTAGAAGCAGAGCCTAAGGTGTAAATTATCGATAGTCCATATCTCGGAAACTATAAGAGATAATGCAATTTGGCAACCGGCAATGTAATTAGCATGCCGAATATTACTTGGAATGTGAATTGGAACGAAATCGCCAATAGATAAGACCATTTTACAATTTGGGCCCAAGTTAGAGGCAGAGCCTAAGGTGTAAATTATTGATAGTCCATATCTCGGAAACTATAAGAGATAATGCAATTTCGCAATCGGCAATGTAATTAGCATGCCGAATATCACTTGGAATGTGAATTGGGACAAAATCGCCAATAGATAAGACCATTTTACAATTTGGGCCCAAGTTAGAAGCAGAGCCTAAGGTGTAAATTATCGATAGTCCATATCTCGGAAACTATAAGAGATAATTCAATTTGGCAACCGGCAATGTAATTAGCATGCCGAATATTACTTGGAATGTGAATTGGAACGAAATCGCCAATAGATAAGACCATTTTACAATTTGGGCCCAAGTTAGAAGCAGAGCCTAAGGTGTAAATTATCGATAGTCCATATCTCGGAAACTATAAGAGATAATGCAATTTGCCAACCGGCAATGTAATTAGCATGCCGAATATTACTTGGAATGTGAATTGGAACGAAATCGCCAATAGAGAAGACCATTTTACAATTTGGGCCCAAGTTAGAAGCAGAGCCTAAGGTGTAAATTATCGATAGTCCATATCTCGGAAGCTATAAGAGATAATGAAATTTGGCAACCGGCAATGTAATTAGCATGCCGATATTACTTGGAATGTGAATTGGAACGAAATCGCCAATAGGTAAGACCATTTTACAATTTGGGCCCAAGTTAGAAGCAGAGCCTAAGGTGTAAATTATCGATAGTCCATATCTCGGAAACTATAAGAGATAATTCAATTTGGCAACCGGCAATGTAATTAGCATGCCGAATATTACTTGGAATGTGAATTGGAACGAAATCGCCAATAGATAAGACCATTTTACAATTTGGGCCCAAGTTAGAAGCAGAGCCTAAGGTGTAAATTATCGATAGAACATATCTCGGAAACTATAAGAGATAATGCATTTTGGCAACCGGCAATGTAATTAGCATGCCGAATATTACTTAGAATGTGAATTGGAACGAAATCGCCAATAGATAAGACCATTTTACAATTTGGGCCCAAGTTAGAAGCAGAGCCTAAGGTGTAAATTATCGATAGTCCATATCTCGGAAACTATAAGAGATAATGCAATTTGGCAACCGGCAATGTAATTAGCATGCCGAATATTACTTGGAATATGAATTGGAACGAAATCACCAATAGGTAAGACCATTTTACAATTTGGGCCCAAGTTAGAAGCAGAGCCTAAGGTGTAAATTATCGATAGTCCATATCTCGGAAACTATAAGAGATAATTCAATTTGGCAACCGGCAATGTAATTAGCATGCCGAATATTACTTGGAATGTGAATTGGAACGAAATCGCCAAGAGATAAGACCATTTTACAATTTGGGCCCAAGTTAGAAGCAGAGCCTAAGGTGTAAATTATCGATAGTCCATATCTCGGGAACTATAAGAGATAATGCAATTTGGCAACAGGCAATGTAATTAGCATGCCGAATACTACTTGGAATGTGAATTGGAACGAAATCGCCAATAGATAAGACCATTTTACAATTTGGGCCCAAGTTAGAAGCAGAGCCTAAGGTGTAAATTATCGATAGTCCATATCTCGGAAACTATAACAGATAATGCAATTTGGCAACCGGCAATGTAATTAGCATGCCGAATATTACTTGGAATGTGAATTGGAACGAAATCGCCAATAGATAAGACGATTTTACAATTTGGGCCCAAGTTAGAAGCAGAGCCTAAGGTGTAAATTATCGATAGTCCATATCTCGGAAACTATAAGAGATAATGCAATTTGGCAACCGGCAATGTAATTAGAATGCCGAATATTACTTGGAATGTGAATTGGAACGAAATCGCCAATAGATAAGACCATTTTACAATTTGGGCCCAAGTTAGAAGCAGAGCCTAAGGTGTAAATTATCGATAGTCCATATCTCGGAAACTATAAGAGATAATGCAATTTGGTAACCGGCAATGTAATTAGCATGCCGAATATTACTTGGAATGTGAATTGGAACGAAATCGCCAATAGATAAGACCATTTTATAATTTGGGCCCAAGTTAGAAGCAGAGCCTAAGGTGTAAATTATCGATAGTCCATATCTCGGAAACTATAAGAGATAATGCAATTTGGCAACCGGCAATGTAATTAGCATGCCGAATATTACTTGGAATGTGTATTGGAATGAAATCGCCAATAGATAAGACCATTTTACAATTTGGGCCCAAGTTAGAAACAGAGCCTAAGGTGTAAATTATCGATAGTCCATATCTCGGAAACTATAAGAGATAATGCAATTTGGCAACCGGCAATGTAATTAGCATGCCGAATATTACTTGGAATGTGAATTGGAACGAAATCGCCAATAGATAAGACCATTTTACAATTTGGGCCCAAGTTAGAAGCAGAGCCTAAGGTGTAAATTATCGATAGTCCATATCTCGGAAACTATAAGTGATAATGCAATTTGGCAACCGGCAATGTAATTAGCATGCCGAATATTACTTGGAATGTGAATTGGAACGAAATCGCCAATAGATAAGACCATTTTACAATTTGGGCCCAAGTTAGAAGCAGAGCCTAAGATGTAAATTACCGATAGTCCATATCTCGGAAACTATAAGAGATAATGCAATTTGGCAACCGGCAATGTAATTAGCGTGCCGAATATTACTTGGAATGTGAATTGGAACGAAATCGCCAATAGATAAGACCATTTTACAATTTGGGCCCAAGTTAGAAGCAGAGCCTAAGGTGTAAATTATCGATAGAACATATCTCGGAAACTATAAGAGATAATGCATTTTGGCAACCGGCAATGTAATTAGCATGCCGAATATTACTTAGAATGTGAATTGGAACGAAATCGCCAATAGATAAGACCATTTTACAATTTGGGCCCAAGTTAGAAGCAGAGCCTAAGGTGTAAATTATCGATAGTCCATATCTCGGAAACTATAAGAGATAATGCAATTTGGCAACCGGCAATGTAATTAGCATGCCGAATATTACTTGGAATGTGAATTGGAACGAAATCGCCAATAGATAAGACCATTTTACAATTTGGGCCCAAGTTAGAGGCAGAGCCTAAGGTGTAAATTATTGATAGTCCATATCTCGGAAACTATAAGAGATAATGCAATTTCGCAATCGGCAATGTAATTAGCATGCCGAATATCACTTGGAATGTGAATTGGGACGAAATCGCCAATAGATAAGACCATTTTACAATTTGGGCCCAAGTTAGAAGCAGAGCCTAAGGTGTAAATTATCGATAGTCCATATCTCGGAAACTATAAGAGATAATTCAATTTGGCAACCGGCAATGTAATTAGCATGCCGAATATTACTTGGAATGTGAATTGGAACGAAATCGCCAATAGATAAGACCATTTTACAATTTGGGCCCAAGTTAGAAGCAGAGCCTAAGGTGTAAATTATCGATAGTCCATATCTCGGAAACTATAAGAGATAATGCAATTTGCCAACCGGCAATGTAATTAGCATGCCGAATATTACTTGGAATGTGAATTGGAACGAAATCGCCAATAGAGAAGACCATTTTACAATTTGGGCCCAAGTTAGAAGCAGAGCCTAAGGTGTAAATTATCGATAGTCCATATCTCGGAAGCTATAAGAGATAATGAAATTTGGCAACCGGCAATGTAATTAGCATGCCGATATTACTTGGAATGTGAATTGGAACGAAATCGCCAATAGGTAAGACCATTTTACAATTTGGGCCCAAGTTAGAAGCAGAGCCTAAGGTGTAAATTATCGATAGTCCATATCTCGGAAACTATAAGAGATAATTCAATTTGGCAACCGGCAATGTAATTAGCATGCCGAATATTACTTGGAATGTGAATTGGAACGAAATCGCCAATAGATAAGACCATTTTACAATTTGGGCCCAAGTTAGAAGCAGAGCCTAAGGTGTAAATTATCGATAGAACATATCTCGGAAACTATAAGAGATAATGCATTTTGGCAACCGGCAATGTAATTAGCATGCCGAATATTACTTAGAATGTGAATTGGAACGAAATCGCCAATAGATAAGACCATTTTACAATTTGGGCCCAAGTTAGAAGCAGAGCCTAAGGTGTAAATTATCGATAGTCCATATCTCGGAAACTATAAGAGATAATGCAATTTGGCAACCGGCAATGTAATTAGCATGCCGAATATTACTTGGAATATGAATTGGAACGAAATCACCAATAGGTAAGACCATTTTACAATTTGGGCCCAAGTTAGAAGCAGAGCCTAAGGTGTAAATTATCGATAGTCCATATCTCGGAAACTATAAGAGATAATTCAATTTGGCAACCGGCAATGTAATTAGCATGCCGAATATTACTTGGAATGTGAATTGGAACGAAATCGCCAAGAGATAAGACCATTTTACAATTTGGGCCCAAGTTAGAAGCAGAGCCTAAGGTGTAAATTATCGATAGTCCATATCTCGGGAACTATAAGAGATAATGCAATTTGGCAACCGGCAATGTAATTAGCATGCCGAATACTACTTGGAATGTGAATTGGAACGAAATCGCCAATAGATAAGACCATTTTACAATTTGGGCCCAAGTTAGAAGCAGAGCCTAAGGTGTAAATTATCGATAGTCCATATCTCGGAAACTATAACAGATAATGCAATTTGGCAACCGGCAATGTAATTAGCATGCCGAATATTACTTGGAATGTGAATTGGAACGAAATCGCCAATAGATAAGACGATTTTACAATTTGGGCCCAAGTTAGAAGCAGAGCCTAAGGTGTAAATTATCGATAGTCCATATCTCGGAAACTATAAGAGATAATGCAATTTGGCAACCGGCAATGTAATTAGAATGCCGAATATTACTTGGAATGTGAATTGGAACGAAATCGCCAATAGATAAGACCATTTTACAATTTGGGCCCAAGTTAGAAGCAGAGCCTAAGGTGTAAATTATCGATAGTCCATATCTCGGAAACTATAAGAGATAATGCAATTTGGTAACCGGCAATGTAATTAGCATGCCGAATATTACTTGGAATGTGAATTGGAACGAAATCGCCAATAGATAAGACCATTTTATAATTTGGGCCCAAGTTAGAAGCAGAGCCTAAGGTGTAAATTATCGATAGTCCATATCTCGGAAACTATAAGAGATAATGCAATTTGGCAACCGGCAATGTAATTAGCATGCCGAATATTACTTGGAATGTGTATTGGAATGAAATCGCCAATAGATAAGACCATTTTACAATTTGGGCCCAAGTTAGAAGCAGAGCCTAAGGTGTAAATTATCGATAGTCCATATCTCGGAAACTATAAGAGATAATGCAATTTGGCAACCGGCAATGTAATTAGCATGCCGAATATTACTTGGAATGTGAATTGGAACGAAATCGGCAATAGATAAGACCATTTTACAATTTGGGCCCAAGTTAGAAGCAGAGCCTAAGGTGTAAATTATCGATAGTCCATATCTCGGAAACTATAAGTGATAATGCAATTTGGCAACCGGCAATGTAATTAGCATGCCGAATATTACTTGGAATGTGAATTGGAACGAAATCGCCAATAGATAAGACCATTTTACAATTTGGGCCCAAGTTAGAAGCAGAGCCTAAGATGTAAATTACCGATAGTCCATATCTCGGAAACTATAAGAGATAATGCAATTTGGCAACCGGCAATGTAATTAGCATGCCGAATATTACTTGGAATGTGAATTGGAACGAAATCGCCAATAGATAAGACCATTTTACAATTTGGGCCCAAGTTAGAAGCAGAGCCTAAGGTGTAAATTATCGATAGTCCATATCTCGGAAACTATAAGAGATAATTCAATTTGGCAACCGGCAATGTAATTAACATGCCGGATATTACTTGGAATGTGAATTGGTACGAAATCGCCAATAGATAAGACCATTTTACAATTTGGGCCCAAGTTAGAAGCAGAGCCTAAGGTGTAAATTATCGATAGTCCATATCTCGGAAACTATAAGAGATAATGCAATTTGGCAACCGGCAATGTAATTAGCATGCCGAATATTACTTGGAATGTGAATTGGAACGAAATCGCCAATAGATAAGACGATTTTACAATTTGGGCCCAAGTTAGAAGCAGAGCCTAAGGTGTAAATTATCGTTAGCCCATATCTCGGAAACTATAAGAGATAATGCAATTTGGCAACCGGCAATGTAATTAGCATGCCGAATATTACTTGGAATGTGAATTGGAACGAAATCGCCAATAGATAAGACCATTTTACAATTTGGGACCAAGTTAGAATCAGAGCCTAAGGTGTAAATTATCGATAGTCCATATCTCGGAAACTATAAGAGATAATGCAATTTGGCAACCGGCAATGTAATTAGCATGCCGAATATTACTTGGAATGTGAATTGGAACGAAATCGCCAATAGATAAGACGATTTTACAATTTGGGCCCAAGTTAGAAGCAGAGCCTAAGGTGTAAATTATCGATAGAACATATCTCGGAAACTATAAGAGATAATGCAATTTGCCAACCGGCAATGTAATTAGCATGCCGAATATTACTTGGAATGTGAATTGGAACGAAATCGCCAATAGAGAAGACCATTTTACAATTTGGGCCCAAGTTAGAAGCAGAGCCTAAGGTGTAAATTATCGATAGTCCATATCTCGGAAGCTATAAGAGATAATGAAATTTGGCAACCGGCAATGTAATTAGCATGCCGATATTACTTGGAATGTGAATTGGAACGAAATCGCCAATAGGTAAGACCATTTTACAATTTGGGCCCAAGTTAGAAGCAGAGCCTAAGGTGTAAATTATCGATAGTCCATATCTCGGAAACTATAAGAGATAATTCAATTTGGCAACCGGCAATGTAATTAGCATGCCGAATATTACTTGGAATGTGAATTGGAACGAAATCGCCAATAGATAAGACCATTTTACAATTTGGGCCCAAGTTAGAAGCAGAGCCTAAGGTGTAAATTATCGATAGAACATATCTCGGAAACTATAAGAGATAATGCATTTTGGCAACCGGCAATGTAATTAGCATGCCGAATATTACTTAGAATGTGAATTGGAACGAAATCGCCAATAGATAAGACCATTTTACAATTTGGGCCCAAGTTAGAAGCAGAGCCTAAGGTGTAAATTATCGATAGTCCATATCTCGGAAACTATAAGAGATAATGCAATTTGGCAACCGGCAATGTAATTAGCATGCCGAATATTACTTGGAATATGAATTGGAACGAAATCACCAATAGGTAAGACCATTTTACAATTTGGGCCCAAGTTAGAAGCAGAGCCTAAGGTGTAAATTATCGATAGTCCATATCTCGGAAACTATAAGAGATAATTCAATTTGGCAACCGGCAATGTAATTAGCATGCCGAATATTACTTGGAATGTGAATTGGAACGAAATCGCCAAGAGATAAGACCATTTTACAATTTGGGCCCAAGTTAGAAGCAGAGCCTAAGGTGTAAATTATCGATAGTCCATATCTCGGGAACTATAAGAGATAATGCAATTTGGCAACCGGCAATGTAATTAGCATGCCGAATACTACTTGGAATGTGAATTGGAACGAAATCGCCAATAGATAAGACCATTTTACAATTTGGGCCCAAGTTAGAAGCAGAGCCTAAGGTGTAAATTATCGATAGTCCATATCTCGGAAACTATAACAGATAATGCAATTTGGCAACCGGCAATGTAATTAGCATGCCGAATATTACTTGGAATGTGAATTGGAACGAAATCGCCAATAGATAAGACGATTTTACAATTTGGGCCCAAGTTAGAAGCAGAGCCTAAGGTGTAAATTATCGATAGTCCATATCTCGGAAACTATAAGAGATAATGCAATTTGGCAACCGGCAATGTAATTAGAATGCCGAATATTACTTGGAATGTGAATTGGAACGAAATCGCCAATAGATAAGACCATTTTACAATTTGGGCCCAAGTTAGAAGCAGAGCCTAAGGTGTAAATTATCGATAGTCCATATCTCGGAAACTATAAGAGATAATGCAATTTGGTAACCGGCAATGTAATTAGCATGCCGAATATTACTTGGAATGTGAATTGGAACGAAATCGCCAATAGATAAGACCATTTTATAATTTGGGCCCAAGTTAGAAGCAGAGCCTAAGGTGTAAATTATCGATAGTCCATATCTCGGAAACTATAAGAGATAATGCAATTTGGCAACCGGCAATGTAATTAGCATGCCGAATATTACTTGGAATGTGTATTGGAATGAAATCGCCAATAGATAAGACCATTTTACAATTTGGGCCCAAGTTAGAAGCAGAGCCTAAGGTGTAAATTATCGATAGTCCATATCTCGGAAACTATAAGAGATAATGCAATTTGGCAACCGGCAATGTAATTAGCATGCCGAATATTACTTGGAATGTGAATTGGAACGAAATCGGCAATAGATAAGACCATTTTACAATTTGGGCCCAAGTTAGAAGCAGAGCCTAAGGTGTAAATTATCGATAGTCCATATCTCGGAAACTATAAGTGATAATGCAATTTGGCAACCGGCAATGTAATTAGCATGCCGAATATTACTTGGAATGTGAATTGGAACGAAATCGCCAATAGATAAGACCATTTTACAATTTGGGCCCAAGTTAGAAGCAGAGCCTAAGATGTAAATTACCGATAGTCCATATCTCGGAAACTATAAGAGATAATGCAATTTGGCAACCGGCAATGTAATTAGCATGCCGAATATTACTTGGAATGTGAATTGGAACGAAATCGCCAATAGATAAGACCATTTTACAATTTGGGCCCAAGTTAGAAGCAGAGCCTAAGGTGTAAATTATCGATAGTCCATATCTCGGAAACTATAAGAGATAATTCAATTTGGCAACCGGCAATGTAATTAACATGCCGGATATTACTTGGAATGTGAATTGGTACGAAATCGCCAATAGATAAGACCATTTTACAATTTGGGCCCAAGTTAGAAGCAGAGCCTAAGGTGTAAATTATCGATAGTCCATATCTCGGAAACTATAAGAGATAATGCAATTTGGCAACCGGCAATGTAATTAGCATGCCGAATATTACTTGGAATGTGAATTGGAACGAAATCGCCAATAGATAAGACGATTTTACAATTTGGGCCCAAGTTAGAAGCAGAGCCTAAGGTGTAAATTATCGTTAGCCCATATCTCGGAAACTATAAGAGATAATGCAATTTGGCAACCGGCAATGTAATTAGCATGCCGAATATTACTTGGAATGTGAATTGGAACGAAATCGCCAATAGATAAGACCATTTTACAATTTGGGACCAAGTTAGAATCAGAGCCTAAGGTGTAAATTATCGATAGTCCATATCTCGGAAACTATAAGAGATAATGCAATTTGGCAACCGGCAATGTAATTAGCATGCCGAATATTACTTGGAATGTGAATTGGAACGAAATCGCCAATAGATAAGACGATTTTACAATTTGGGCCCAAGTTAGAAGCAGAGCCTAAGGTGTAAATTATCGATAGAACATATCTCGGAAACTATAAGAGATAATGCATTTTGGCAACCGGCAATGTAATTAGCATGCCGAATATTACTTAGAATGTGAATTGGAACGAAATCGCCAATAGGTAAGACCATTTTACAATTTGGGCCCAAGTTAGAAGCAGAGCCTAAGGTGTAAATTATCGATAGTCCATATCTCGGAAACTATAAGAGATAATGCAATTTGGCAACCGGCAATGTAATTAGCTTGCCGAATATTACTTGGAATGTGAATTGGAACGAAATCGCCAATAGATAAGACCATTTTACAATTTGGGCCCAAGTTAGAAGCAGAGCCTAAGGTGTAAATTATCGATAGTCCATATCTCGGAAACTATAAGAGATAATGCAATTTGGCAACCGGCAATGTAATTAGCATGCCGAATATTACTTGGAATGTGAATTGGAACGAAATCGCCAATAGATAAGACCATTTTACAATTTGGGCCCAAGTTAGAAGCAGAGCCTAAGGTGTAAATTATCGATAGTCCATATCTCGGAAACTATAAGAGATAATGCAATTTGGCAACCGGCAATGTAATTAGAATGCCGAATATTACTTGGAATGTGAATTGGAAAGAAATCGCCAATAGATAAGACCATTTTACAATTTGGGCCCAAGTTAGAAGCAGAGCCTAAGGTGTAAATTATCGATAGTCCATATCTCGGAAACTATAAGAGATAATGCAATTTGGTAACCGGCAATGTAATTAGCATGCCGAATATTACTTGGAATGTGAATTGGAACGAAATCGCCAATAGATAAGACCATTTTATAATTTGGGCCCAAGTTAGAAGCAGAGCCTAAGGTGTAAATTATCGATAGTCCATATCTCGGAAACTATAAGAGATAATGCAATTTGGCAACCGGCAATGTAATTAGCATGCCGAATATTACTTGGAATGTGTATTGGAATGAAATCGCCAATAGATAAGACCATTTTACAATTTGGGCCCAAGTTAGAATCAGAGCCTAAGGTGTAAATTATCGATAGTCCATATCTCGGAAACTATAAGAGATAATGCAATTTGGCAACCGGCAATGTAATTAGCATGCCGAATATTACTTGGAATGTGAATTGGAACGAAATCGGCAATAGATAAGACCATTTTACAATTTGGGCCCAAGTTAGAAGCAGAGCCTAAGGTGTAAATTATCGATAGTCCATATCTCGGAAACTATAAATGATAATGCAATTTGGCAACCGGCAATGTAATTAGCATGCCGAATATTACTTGGAATGTGAATTGGAACGAAATCGCCAATAGATAAGACCATTTTACAATTTGGGCCCAAGTTAGAAGCAGAGCCTAAGATGTAAATTACCGATAGTCCATATCTCGGAAACTATAAGAGATAATGCAATTTGGCAACCGGCAATGTAATTAGCATGCCGAATATTACTTGGAATGTGAATTGGAACGAAATCGCCAATTGATAAGACCATTTTACAATTTGGGCCCAAGTTAGAAGCAGAGCCTAAGGTGTAAATTATCGATAGTCCATATCTCGGAAACTATAAGAGATAATTCAATTTGGCAACCGGCAATGTAATTAGCATGCCGGATATTACTTGGAATGTGAATTGAAACGAAATCGCCAATAGATAAGACCATTTTACAATTTGGGCCCAAGTTAGAAGCAGAGCCTAAGGTGTAAATTATCGATAGTCCATATCTCGGAAACTATAAGAGATAATGCAATTTGGCAACCGGCAATGTAATTAGCATGCCGAATATTACTTGGAATGTGAATTGGAACGAAATCGCCAATAGATAAGACTATTTTACAATTTGGGCCCAAGTTAGAAGCAGAGTCTAAGGTGTAAATTATCGTTAGCCCATATCTCGGAAACTATAAGAGATAATGCAATTTGGCAACCGGCAATGTAATTAGCATGCCGAATATTACTTGGAATGTGAATTGGAACGAAATCGCCAATAGATAAGACGATTTTACAATTTGGGCCCAAGTTAGAAGCAGAGCCTAAGGTGTAAATTATCGATAGAACATATCTCGGAAACTATAAGAGATAATGCATTTTGGCAACCGGCAATGTAATTAGCATGCCGAATATTACTTGGAATGTGAATTGGAACGAAATCGCCAATAGATAAGACGATTTTACAATTTGGGCCCAAGTTAGAAGCAGAGCCTAAGGTGTAAATTATCGATAGAACATATCTCGGAAACTATAAGAGATAATGCATTTTGGCAACCGGCAATGTAATTAGCATGCCGAATATTACTTAGAATGTGAATTGGAACGAAATCGCCAATAGGTAAGACCATTTTACAATTTGGGCCCAAGTTAGAAGCAGAGCCTAAGGTGTAAATTATCGATAGTCCATATCTCGGAAACTATAAGAGATAATACAATTTGGCAACCGGCAATGTAATTAGCATGCCGAATATTACTTGGAATGTGAATTGGAACGAAATCGCCAATAGAAAAGACCATTTTACAATTTGGGCCCAAGTTAGAGGCAGAGCCTAAGGTGTAAATTATTGATAGTCCATATCTCGGAAACTATAAGAGATAATGCAATTTCGCAACCGGCAATGTAATTAGCATGCCGAATATCACTTGGAATGTGAATTGGGACGAAATCGCCAATAGATAAGACCATTTTACAATTTGGGCCCAAGTTAGAAGCAGAGCCTAAGGTGTAAATTATCGATAGTCCATATCTCGGAAACTATAAGAGATAATGCAATTTGGCAACCGGCAATATAATTAGCATGCCGAATATTACTTGGAATGTGAATTGGAACGAAATCGCCAATAGATAAGACCATTTTACAATTTGGGCCCAAGTTAGAAGCAGAGCCTAAGGTGTAAATTATCGATAGTCCATATCTCGGAAACTATAAGAGATAATGCAATTTGGCAACCGGCAATGTAATTAGCATGCCGAATATTACTTGGAATATGAATTGGAACGAAATCGCCAATAGGTAAGACCATTTTACAATTTGGGCCCAAGTTAGAAGCAGAGCCTAAGGTGTAAATTATCGATAGTCCATATCTCGGAAACTATAAGAGATAATTCAATTTGGCAACCGGCAATGTAATTAGCATGCCGAATATTACTTGGAATGTGAATTGGAACGAAATCGCCAATAGATAAGACCATTTTACAATTTGGGCCCAAGTTAGAAGCAGAGCCTAAGGTGTAAATTATCGATAGTCCATATCTCGGAAACTATAAGAGATAATGCAATTTGGCAACCGGCAATGTAATTAGCATGCCGAATATTACTTGGAATGTGAATTGGAACGAAATCGCCAATAGATAAGACCATTTTACAATTTGGGCCCAAGTTAGAAGCTGAGCCTATGGTGTAAATTATCGATAGTCCATATCTCGGAAACTATAAGAGATAATGCAATTTGGCAACCGGCAATGTAATTAGCATGCCGAATATTACTTGGAATGTGAATTGGAACGAAATCGCCAATAGATAAGACCATTTTACAATTTGGGCCCAAGTTAGAAGCAGAGCCTAAGGAGTAAATTATCGATAGTCCATATCTCGGAAACTATAAGAGATAATGCAATTTGGCAACCGGCAATGTAATTAGCATGCCGAATATTACTTGGAATGTGAATTGGAACGAAATCGCCAATAGATAAGACCATTTTACAATTTGGGCCCAAGTTAGAAGCAGAGCCTAAGGTGTAAATTATCGATAGTCCATATCTCGGAAACTATAAGAGATAATGCAATTTGGCAACCGGCAATGTAATTAGCATGCCGAATATTACTTGGAATGTGAATTGGAACGAAATCGCCAATAGATAAGACCATTTTACAATTTGGGCCCAAGTTAGAAGCAGAGCCTAAGGAGTAAATTATCGATAGTCCATATCTCGGAAACTATAAGAGATAATGCAATTTGGCAACCGGCAATGTAATTAGCATGCCGAATATTACTTGGAATGTGAATTGGAACGAAATCGCCAATAGATAAGACCATTTTACAATTTGGGCCCAAGTTAGAAGCAGAGCCTAAGGTGTAAATTATCGATAGTCCATATCTCGGAAACTATAAGAGATAATGCAATTTGGCAACCGGCAATGTAATTAGCATGCCGAATATTACTTGGAATGTGAATTGGAACGAAATCGCCAATAGAAAAGACCATTTTACAATTTGGGCCCAAGTTAGAGGCAGAGCCTAAGGTGTAAATTATTGATAGTCCATATCTCGGAAACTATAAGAGATAATGCAATTTCGCAACCGGCAATGTAATTAGCATGCCGAATATCACTTGGAATGTGAATTGGGACGAAATCGCCAATAGATAAGACCATTTTACAATTTGGGCCCAAGTTAGAAGCAGAGCCTAAGGTGTAAATTATCGATAGTCCATATCTCGGAAACTATAAGAGATAATGCAATTTGGCAACCGGCAATGTAATTAGCATGCCGAATATTACTTGGAATATGAATTGGAACGAAATCGCCAATAGGTAAGACCATTTTACAATTTGGGCCCAAGTTAGAAGCAGAGCCTAAGGTGTAAATTATCGATAGTCCATATCTCGGAAACTATAAGAGATAATGCAATTTGGCAACCGGCAATGTAATTAGCATGCCGAATATTACTTGGAATATGAATTGGAACGAAATCGCCAATAGGTAAGACCATTTTACAATTTGGGCCCAAGTTAGAAGCAGAGCCTAAGGTGTAAATTATCGATAGTCCATATCTCGGAAACTATAAGAGATAATTCAATTTGGCAACCGGCAATGTAATTAGCATGCCGAATATTACTTGGACTGTGAATTGGAACGAAATCGCCAATAGATAAGACCATTTTACAATTTGGGCCCAAGTTAGAGGCAGAGCCTAAGGTGTAAATTATTGATAGTCCATATCTCGGAAACTATAAGAGATAATGCAATTTCGCAATCGGCAATGTAATTAGCATGCCGAATATCACTTGGAATGTGAATTGGGACGAAATCGCCAATAGATAAGACCATTTTACAATTTGGGCCCAAGTTAGAAGCAGAGCCTAAGGTGTAAATTATCGATAGTCCATATCTCGGAAACTATAATAGATAATTCAATTTGGCAACCGGCAATGTAATTAGCATGCCGAATATTACTTGGAATGTGAATTGGAACGAAATCGCCAATAGATAAGACCATTTTACAATTTGGGCCCAAGTTAGAAGCAGAGCCTAAGGTGTAAATTATCGATAGTCCATATCTCGGAAACTATAAGAGATAATGCAATTTGGCAACCGGCAATGTAATTAGCATGCCGAATATTACTTGGAATGTGAATTGGAACGAAATCGCCAATAGATAAGACCATTTTACAATTTGGGCCCAAGTTAGAAGCAGAGCCTAAGGTGTAAATTATCGATAGTCCATATCTCGGAAACTATAAGAGATAATGCAATTTGGCAACCGGCAATGTAATTAGCATGCCGAATATTACTTGGAATGTGAATTGGAACGAAATCGCCAATAGATAAGACCATTTTACAATTTGGGCCCAAGTTAGAAGCAGAGCCTAAGGTGTAAATTATCGATAGTCCATATCTCGGAAACTATAAGAGATAATGCAATTTGGCAACCGGCAATGTAATTAGCATGCCGAATATTACTTGGAATATGAATTGGAACGAAATCACCAATAGGTAAGACCATTTTACAATTTGGGCCCAAGTTAGAAGCAGAGCCTAAGGTGTAAATTATCGATAGTCCATATCTCGGAAACTATAAGAGATAATTCAATTTGGCAACCGGCAATGTAATTAGCATGCCGAATATTACTTGGAATGTGAATTGGAACGAAATCGCCAAGAGATAAGACCATTTTACAATTTGGGCCCAAGTTAGAAGCAGAGCCTAAGGTGTAAATTATCGATAGTCCATATCTCGGGAACTATAAGAGATAATGCAATTTGGCAACCGGCAATGTAATTAGCATGCCGAATACTACTTGGAATGTGAATTGGAACGAAATCGCCAATAGATAAGACCATTTTACAATTTGGGCCCAAGTTAGAAGCAGAGCCTAAGGTGTAAATTATCGATAGTCCATATCTCGGAAACTATAAGAGATAATGCAATTTGGCAACCGGCAATGTAATTAGCATGCCGAATATTACTTGGAATGTGAATTGGAACGAAATCGCCAATAGATAAGACGATTTTACAATTTGGGCCCAAGTTAGAAGCAGAGCCTAAGGTGTAAATTATCGATAGTCCATATCTCGGAAACTATAAGAGATAATGCAATTTGGCAACCGGCAATGTAATTAGAATGCCGAATATTACTTGGAATGTGAATTGGAACGAAATCGCCAATAGATAAGACCATTTTACAATTTGGGCCCAAGTTAGAAGCAGAGCCTAAGGTGTAAATTATCGATAGTCCATATCTCGGAAACTATAAGAGATAATGCAATTTGGTAACCGGCAATGTAATTAGCATGCCGAATATTACTTGGAATGTGAATTGGAACGAAATCGCCAATAGATAAGACCATTTTATAATTTGGGCCCAAGTTAGAAGCAGAGCCTAAGGTGTAAATTATCGATAGTCCATATCTCGGAAACTATAAGAGATAATGCAATTTGGCAACCGGCAATGTAATTAGCATGCCGAATATTACTTGGAATGTGTATTGGAATGAAATCGCCAATAGATAAGACCATTTTACAATTTGGGCCCAAGTTAGAAGCAGAGCCTAAGGTGTAAATTATCGATAGTCCATATCTCGGAAACTATAAGAGATAATGCAATTTGGCAACCGGCAATGTAATTAGCATGCCGAATATTACTTGGAATGTGAATTGGAACGAAATCGGCAATAGATAAGACCATTTTACAATTTGGGCCCAAGTTAGAAGCAGAGCCTAAGGTGTAAATTATCGATAGTCCATATCTCGGAAACTATAAGTGATAATGCAATTTGGCAACCGGCAATGTAATTAGCATGCCGAATATTACTTGGAATGTGAATTGGAACGAAATCGCCAATAGATAAGACCATTTTACAATTTGGGCCCAAGTTAGAAGCAGAGCCTAAGATGTAAATTACCGATAGTCCATATCTCGGAAACTATAAGAGATAATGCAATTTGGCAACCGGCAATGTAATTAGCATGCCGAATATTACTTGGAATGTGAATTGGAACGAAATCGCCAATAGATAAGACCATTTTACAATTTGGGCCCAAGTTAGAAGCAGAGCCTAAGGTGTAAATTATCGATAGTCCATATCTCGGAAACTATAAGAGATAATTCAATTTGGCAACCGGCAATGTAATTAGCATGCCGGATATTACTTGGAATGTGAATTGGTACGAAATTGCCAATAGATAAGACCATTTTACAATTTGGGCCCAAGTTAGAAGCAGAGCCTAAGGTGTAAATTATCGATAGTCCATATCTCGGAAACTATAAGAGATAATGCAATTTGGCAACCGGCAATGTAATTAGCATGCCGAATATTACTTGGAATGTGAATTGGAACGAAATCGCCAATAGATAAGACGATTTTACAATTTGGGCCCAAGTTAGAAGCAGAGCCTAAGGTGTAAATTATCGTTAGCCCTTATCTCGGAAACTATAAGAGATAATGCAATTTGGCAACCGGCAATGTAATTAGCATGCCGAATATTACTTGGAATGTGAATTGGAACGAAATCGCCAATAGATAAGACCATTTTACAATTTGGGACCAAGTTAGAATCAGAGCCTAAGGTGTAAATTATCGATAGTCCATATCTCGGAAACTATAAGAGATAATGCAATTTGGCAACCGGCAATGTAATTAGCATGCCGAATATTACTTGGAATGTGAATTGGAACGAAATCGCCAATAGATAAGACGATTTTACAATTTGGGCCCAAGTTAGAAGCAGAGCCTAAGGTGTAAATTATCGATAGAACATATCTCGGAAACTATAAGAGATAATGCATTTTGGCAACCGGCAATGTAATTAGCATGCCGAATATTACTTAGAATGTGAATTGGAACGAAATCGCCAATAAGTAAGACCATTTTACAATTTGGGCCCAAGTTAGAAGCAGAGCCTAAGGTGTAAATTATCGATAGTCCATATCTCGGAAACTATAAGAGATAATGCAATTTGGCAACCGGCAATGTAATTAGCTTGCCGAATATTACTTGGAATGTGAATTGGAACGAAATCGCCAATAGATAAGACCATTTTACAATTTGGGCCCAAGTTAGAGGCAGAGCCTAAGGTGTAAATTATTGATAGTCCATATCTCGGAAACTATAAGAGATAATGCAATTTCGCAACCGGCAATGTAATTAGCATGCCGAATATCACTTGGAATGTGAATTGGGACGAAATCGCCAATAGATAAGACCATTTTACAATTTGGGCCCAAGTTAGAAGCAGAGCCTAAGGTGTAAATTATCGATAGTCCATATCTCGGAAACTATAAGAGATAATGCAATTTGGCAACCGGCAATGTAATTAGCATGCCGAATATTACTTGGAATGTGAATTGGAACGAAATTGCCAATAGATAAGACCATTTTACAATTTGGGCCCAAGTTAGAAGCAGAGCCTAAGGTGTAAATTATCGATAGTCCATATCTCGGAAACTATAAGAGATAATGCAATTTGGCAACCGGCAATGTAATTAGAATGCCGAATATTACTTGGAATGTGAATTGGAAAGAAATCGCCAATAGATAAGACCATTTTACAATTTGGGCCCAAGTTAGAAGCAGAGCCTAAGGTGTAAATTATCGATAGTCCATATCTCGGAAGCTATAAGAGATAATGAAATTTGGCAACCGGCAATGTAATTAGCATGCCGATATTACTTGGAATGTGAATTGGAACGAAATCGCCAATAGGTAAGACCATTTTACAATTTGGGCCCAAGTTAGAAGCAGAGCCTAAGGTGTAAATTATCGATAGTCCATATCTCGGAAACTATAAGAGATAATTCAATTTGGCAACCGGCAATGTAATTAGCATGCCGAATATTACTTGGAATGTGAATTGGAACGAAATCGCCAATAGATAAGACCATTTTACAATTTGGGCCCAAGTTAGAAGCAGAGCCTAAGGTGTAAATTATCGATAGAACATATCTCGGAAACTATAAGAGATAATGCATTTTGGCAACCGGCAATGTAATTAGCATGCCGAATATTACTTAGAATGTGAATTGGAACGAAATCGCCAATAGATAAGACCATTTTACAATTTGGGCCCAAGTTAGAAGCAGAGCCTAAGGTGTAAATTATCGATAGTCCATATCTCGGAAACTATAAGAGATAATGCAATTTGGCAACCGGCAATGTAATTAGCATGCCGAATATTACTTGGAATGTGAATTGGAACGAAATCGCCAATAGATAAGACCATTTTACAATTTGGGCCCAAGTTAGAGGCAGAGCCTAAGGTGTAAATTATTGATAGTCCATATCTCGGAAACTATAAGAGATAATGCAATTTCGCAATCGGCAATGTAATTAGCATGCCGAATATCACTTGGAATGTGAATTGGGACGAAATCGCCAATAGATAAGACCATTTTACAATTTGGGCCCAAGTTAGAAGCAGAGCCTAAGGTGTAAATTATCGATAGAACATATCTCGGAAACTATAAGAGATGATGCATTTTGGCAACCGGCAATGTAATTAGCATGCCGAATATTACTTAGAATGTGAATTGGAACGAAATCGCCAATAGATAAGACCATTTTACAATTTGGGCCCAAGTTAGAAGCAGAGCCTAAGGTGTAAATTATCGATAGTCCATATCTCGGAAACTATAAGAGATAATGCAATTTGGCAACCGGCAATGTAATTAGCATGCCGAATATTACTTGGAATGTGAATTGGAACGAAATCGCCAATAGATAAGACCATTTTACAATTTGGGCCCAAGTTAGAGGCAGAGCCTAAGGTGTAAATTATTGATAGTCCATATCTCGGAAACTATAAGAGATAATGCAATTTCGCAATCGGCAATGTAATTAGCATGCCGAATATCACTTGGAATGTGAATTGGGACGAAATCGCCAATAGATAAGACCATTTTACAATTTGGGCCCAAGTTAGAAGCAGAGCCTAAGGTGTAAATTATCGATAGTCCATATCTCGGAAACTATAAGAGATAATTCAATTTGGCAACCGGCAATGTAATTAGCATGCCGAATATTACTTGGAATGTGAATTGGAACGAAATCGCCAATAGATAAGACCATTTTACAATTTGGGCCCAAGTTAGAAGCAGAGCCTAAGGTGTAAATTATCGATAGTCCATATCTCGGAAACTATAAGAGATAATGCAATTTGGCAACCGGCAATGTAATTAGCATGCCGAATATTACTTGGAATGTGAATTGGAACGAAATCGCCAATAGATAAGACCATTTTACAATTTGGGCCCAAGTTAGAAGCAGAGCCTAAGGTGTAAATTATCGATAGTCCATATCTCGGAAACTATAAGAGATAATGCAATTTGGCAACCGGCAATTTAATTAGCATGCCGAATATTACTTGGAATGTGAATTGGAACGAAATCGCCAATAGATAAGACCATTTTACAATTTGGGCCCAAGTTAGAAGCAGAGCCTAAGTTGTAAATTATCGATAGTCCATATCTCGGAAACTATAAGAGATAATGCAATTTGGCAACCGGCAATGTAATTAGCATGCCGAATATTACTTGGAATATGAATTGGAACGAAATCACCAATAGGTAAGACCATTTTACAATTTGGGCCCAAGTTAGAAGCAGAGCCTAAGGTGTAAATTATCGATAGTCCATATCTCGGAAACTATAAGAGATAATTCAATTTGGCAACCGGCAATGTAATTAGCATGCCGAATATTACTTGGAATGTGAATTGGAACGAAATCGCCAAGAGATAAGACCATTTTACAATTTGGGCCCAAGTTAGAAGCAGAGCCTAAGGTGTAAATTATCGATAGTCCATATCTCGGGAACTATAAGAGATAATGCAATTTGGCAACCGGCAATGTAATTAGCATGCCGAATACTACTTGGAATGTGAATTGGAACGAAATCGCCAATAGATAAGACCATTTTACAATTTGGGCCCAAGTTAGAAGCAGAGCCTAAGGTGTAAATTATCGATAGTCCATATCTCGGAAACTATAACAGATAATGCAATTTGGCAACCGGCAATGTAATTAGCATGCCGAATATTACTTGGAATGTGAATTGGAACGAAATCGCCAATAGATAAGACGATTTTACAATTTGGGCCCAAGTTAGAAGCAGAGCCTAAGGTGTAAATTATCGATAGTCCATATCTCGGAAACTATAAGAGATAATGCAATTTGGCAACCGGCAATGTAATTAGAATGCCGAATATTACTTGGAATGTGAATTGGAACGAAATCGCCAATAGATAAGACCATTTTACAATTTGGGCCCAAGTTAGAAGCAGAGCCTAAGGTGTAAATTATCGATAGTCCATATCTCGGAAACTATAAGAGATAATGCAATTTGGTAACCGGCAATGTAATTAGCATGCCGAATATTACTTGGAATGTGAATTGGAACGAAATCGCCAATAGATAAGACCATTTTACAATTTGGGCCCAAGTTAGAAGCAGAGCCTAAGGTGTAAATTATCGATAGTCCATATCTCGGAAACTATAAGAGATAATGCAATTTGGCAACCGGCAATGTAATTAGCATGCCGAATATTACTTGGAATGTGAATTGGAACGAAATCGGCAATAGATAAGACCATTTTACAATTTGGGCCCAAGTTAGAAGCAGAGCCTAAGGTGTAAATTATCGATAGTCCATATCTCGGAAACTATAAGTGATAATGCAATTTGGCAACCGGCAATGTAATTAGCATGCCGAATATTACTTGGAATGTGAATTGGAACGAAATCGCCAATAGATAAGACCATTTTACAATTTGGGCCCAAGTTAGAAGCAGAGCCTAAGATGTAAATTACCGATAGTCCATATCTCGGAAACTATAAGAGATAATGCAATTTGGCAACCGGCAATGTAATTAGCATGCCGAATATTACTTGGAATGTGAATTGGAACGAAATCGCCAATAGATAAGACCATTTTACAATTTGGGCCCAAGTTAGAAGCAGAGCCTAAGGTGTAAATTATCGATAGTCCATATCTCGGAAACTATAAGAGATAATTCAATTTGGCAACCGGCAATGTAATTAGCATGCCGGATATTACTTGGAATGTGAATTGGTACGAAATCGCCAATAGATAAGACCATTTTACAATTTGGGCCCAAGTTAGAAGCAGAGCCTAAGGTGTAAATTATCGATAGTCCATATCTCGGAAACTATAAGAGATAATGCAATTTGGCAACCGGCAATGTAATTAGCATGCCGAATATTACTTGGAATGTGAATTGGAACGAAATCGCCAATAGATAAGACGATTTTACAATTTGGGCCCAAGTTAGAAGCAGAGCCTAAGGTGTAAATTATCGTTAGCCCATATCTCGGAAACTATAAGAGATAATGCAATTTGGCAACCGGCAATGTAATTAGCATGCCGAATATTACTTGGAATGTGAATTGGAACGAAATCGCCAATAGATAAGACCATTTTACAATTTGGGACCAAGTTAGAATCAGAGCCTAAGGTGTAAATTATCGATAGTCCATATCTCGGAAACTATAAGAGATAATGCAATTTGGCAACCGGCAATGTAATTAGCATGCCGAATATTACTTGGAATGTGAATTGGAACGAAATCGCCAATAGATAAGACGATTTTACAATTTGGGCCCAAGTTAGAAGCAGTGCCTAAGGTGTAAATTATCGATAGAACATATCTCGGAAACTATAAGAGATAATGCATTTTGGCAACCGGCAATGTAATTAGCATGCCGAATATTACTTAGAATGTGAATTGGAACGAAATCGCCAATAGATAAGACCATTTTACAATTTGGGCCCAAGTTAGAGGCAGAGCCTAAGGTGTAAATTATTGATAGTCCATATCTCGGAAACTATAAGAGATAATGCAATTTCGCAACCGGCAATGTAATTAGCATGCCGAATATCACTTGGAATGTGAATTGGGACGAAATCGCCAATAGATAAGACCATTTTACAATTTGGGCCCAAGTTAGAGGCAGAGCCTAAGGTGTAAATTATTGATAGTCCATATCTCGGAAACTATAAGAGATAATGCAATTTCGCAACCGGCAATGTAATTAGCATGCCGAATATCACTTGGAATGTGAATTGGGACGAAATCGCCAATAGATAAGACCATTTTACAATTTGGGCCCAAGTTAGAAGCAGAGCCTAAGGTGTAAATTATCGATAGTCCAGATCTCGGAAACTATAAGAGATAATGCAATTTGGCAACCGGCAATGTAATTAGCATGCCGAATATTACTTGGAATGTGAATTGGAACGAAATCGCCAATAGATAAGACCATTTTACAATTTGGGCCCAAGTTAGAAGCAGAGCCTAAGGTGTAAATTATCGATAGTCCATATCTCGGAAACTATAAGAGATAATGCAATTTGGCAACCGGCAATGTAATTAGAATGCCGAATATTACTTGGAATGTGAATTGGAAAGAAATCGCCAATAGATAAGACCATTTTACAATTTGGGCCCAAGTTAGAAGCAGAGCCTAAGGTGTAAATTATCGATAGTCCATATCTCGGAAACTATAAGAGATAATGCAATTTGGTAACCGGCAATGTAATTAGCATGCCGAATATTACTTGGAATGTGAATTGGAACGAAATCGCCAATAGATAAGACCATTTTATAATTTGGGCCCAAGTTAGAAGCAGAGCCTAAGGTGTAAATTATCGATAGTCCATATCTCGGAAACTATAAGAGATAATGCAATTTGGCAACCGGCAATGTAATTAGCATGCCGAATATTACTTGGAATGTGTATTGGAATGAAATCGCCAATAGATAAGACCATTTTACAATTTGGGCCCAAGTTAGAATCAGAGCCTAAGGTGTAAATTATCGATAGTCCATATCTCGGAAACTATAAGAGATAATGCAATTTGGCAACCGGCAATGTAATTAGCATGCCGAATATTACTTGGAATGTGAATTGGAACGAAATCGGCAATAGATAAGACCATTTTACAATTTGGGCCCAAGTTAGAAGCAGAGCCTAAGGTGTAAATTATCGATAGTCCATATCTCGGAAACTATAAGTGATAATGCAATTTGGCAACCGGCAATGTAATTAGCATGCCGAATATTACTTGGAATGTGAATTGGAACGAAATCGCCAATAGATAAGACCATTTTACAATTTGGGCCCAAGTTAGAAGCAGAGCCTAAGATGTAAATTACCGATAGTCCATATCTCGGAAACTATAAGAGATAATGCAATTTGGCAACCGGCAATGTAATTAGCATGCCGAATATTACTTGGAATGTGAATTGGAACGAAATCGCCAATTGATAAGACCATTTTACAATTTGGGCCCAAGTTAGAAGCAGAGCCTAAGGTGTAAATTATCGATAGTCCATATCTCGGAAACTATAAGAGATAATTCAATTTGGCAACCGGCAATGTAATTAGCATGCCGGATATTACTTGGAATGTGAATTGAAACGAAATCGCCAATAGATAAGACCATTTTACAATTTGGGCCCAAGTTAGAAGCAGAGCCTAAGGTGTAAATTATCGATAGTCCATATCTCGGAAACTATAAGAGATAATGCAATTTGGCAACCGGCAATGTAATTAGCATGCTGAATATTACTTGGAATGTGAATTGGAACGAAATCGCCAATAGATAAGACGATTTTACAATTTGGGCCCAAGTTAGAAGCAGAGTCTAAGGTGTAAATTATCGTTAGCCCATATCTCGGAAACTATAAGAGATAATGCAATTTGGCAACCGGCAATGTAATTAGCATGCCGAATATTACTTGGAATGTGAATTGGAACGAAATCGCCAATAGATAAGACGATTTTACAATTTGGGCCCAAGTTAGAAGCAGAGCCTAAGGTGTAAATTATCGATAGAACATATCTCGGAAACTATAAGAGATAATGCATTTTGGCAACCGGCAATGTAATTAGCATGCCGAATATTACTTGGAATGTGAATTGGAACGAAATCGCCAATAGATAAGACGATTTTACAATTTGGGCCCAAGTTAGAAGCAGAGCCTAAGGTGTAAATTATCGATAGAACATATCTCGGAAACTATAAGAGATAATGCATTTTGGCAACCGGCAATGTAATTAGCATGCCGAATATTACTTAGAATGTGAATTGGAACGAAATCGCCAATAGGTAAGACCATTTTACAATTTGGGCCCAAGTTAGAAGCAGAGCCTAAGGTGTAAATTATCGATAGTCCATATCTCGGAAACTATAAGAGATAATGCAATTTGGCAACCGGCAATGTAATTAGCATGCCGAATATTACTTGGAATGTGAATTGGAACGAAATCGCCAATAGAAAAGACCATTTTACAATTTGGGCCCAAGTTAGAGGCAGAGCCTAAGGTGTAAATTATTGATAGTCCATATCTCGGAAACTATAAGAGATAATGCAATTTCGCAACCGGCAATGTAATTAGCATGCCGAATATCACTTGGAATGTGAATTGGGACGAAATCGCCAATAGATAAGACCATTTTACAATTTGGGCCCAAGTTAGAAGCAGAGCCTAAGGTGTAAATTATCGATAGTCCATATCTCGGAAACTATAAGAGATAATGCAATTTGGCAACCGGCAATGTAATTAGCATGCCGAATATTACTTGGAATGTGAATTGGAACGAAATCGCCAATAGATAAGACCATTTTACAATTTGGGCCCAAGTTAGAAGCAGAGCCTAAGGTGTAAATTATCGATAGTCCATATCTCGGAAACTATAAGAGATAATGCAATTTGGCAACCGGCAATGTAATTAGCATGCCGAATATTACTTGGAATATGAATTGGAACGAAATCGCCAATAGGTAAGACCATTTTACAATTTGGGCCCAAGTTAGAAGCAGAGCCTAAGGTGTAAATTATCGATAGTCCATATCTCGGAAACTATAAGAGATAATTCAATTTGGCAACCGGCAATGTAATTAGCATGCCGAATATTACTTGGAATGTGAATTGGAACGAAATCGCCAATAGATAAGACCATTTTACAATTTGGGCCCAAGTTAGAAGCAGAGCCTAAGGTGTAAATTATCGATAGTCCATATCTCGGAAACTATAAGAGATAATGCAATTTGGCAACCGGCAATGTAATTAGCATGCCGAATATTACTTGGAATGTGAATTGGAACGAAATCGCCAATAGATAAGACCATTTTACAATTTGGGCCCAAGTTAGAAGCAGAGCCTAAGGTGTAAATTATCGATAGTCCATATCTGGGAAACTATAAGAGATAATGCAATTTGGCAACCGGCAATGTAATTAGCATGCCGAATATTACTTGGAATGTGAATTGGAACGAAATCGCCAATAGATAAGACCATTTTACAATTTGGGCCCAAGTTAGAAGCTGAGCCTATGGTGTAAATTATCGATAGTCCATATCTCGGAAACTATAAGAGATAATGCAATTTGGCAACCGGCAATGTAATTAGCATGCCGAATATTACTTGGAATGTGAATTGGAACGAAATCGCCAATAGATAAGACCATTTTACAATTTGGGCCCAAGTTAGAAGCAGAGCCTAAGGAGTAAATTATCGATAGTCCATATCTCGGAAACTATAAGAGATAATGCAATTTGGCAACCGGCAATGTAATTAGCATGCCGAATATTACTTGGAATGTGAATTGGAACGAAATCGCCAATAGATAAGACCATTTTACAATTTGGGCCCAAGTTAGAAGCAGAGCCTAAGGTGTAAATTATCGATAGTCCATATCTCGGAAACTATAAGAGATAATGCAATTTGGCAACCGGCAATGTAATTAGCATGCCGAATATTACTTGGAATGTGAATTGGAACGAAATCGCCAATAGATAAGACCATTTTACAATTTGGGCCCAAGTTAGAAGCAGAGCCTAAGGAGTAAATTATCGATAGTCCATATCTCGGAAACTATAAGAGATAATGCAATTTGGCAACCGGCAATGTAATTAGCATGCCGAATATTACTTGGAATGTGAATTGGAACGAAATCGCCAATAGATAAGACCATTTTACAATTTGGGCCCAAGTTAGAAGCAGAGCCTAAGGTGTAAATTATCGATAGTCCATATCTCGGAAACTATAAGAGATAATGCAATTTGGCAACCGGCAATGTAATTAGCATGCCGAATATTACTTGGAATGTGAATTGGAACGAAATCGCCAATAGAAAAGACCATTTTACAATTTGGGCCCAAGTTAGAGGCAGAGCCTAAGGTGTAAATTATTGATAGTCCATATCTCGGAAACTATAGGAGATAATGCAATTTCGCAACCGGCAATGTAATTAGCATGCCGAATATCACTTGGAATGTGAATTGGGACGAAATCGCCAATAGATAAGACCATTTTACAATTTGGGCCCAAGTTAGAAGCAGAGCCTAAGGTGTAAATTATCGATAGTCCATATCTCGGAAACTATAAGAGATAATGCAATTTGGCAACCGGCAATGTAATTAGCATGCCGAATATTACTTGGAATGTGAATTGGAACGAAATCGCCAATAGATAAGACCATTTTACAATTTGGGCCCAAGTTAGAAGCAGAGCCTAAGGTGTAAATTATCGATAGTCCATATCTCGGAAACTATAAGAGATAATGCAATTTGGCAACCGGCAATGTAATTAGCATGCCGAATATTACTTGGAATATGAATTGGAACGAAATCGCCAATAGGTAAGACCATTTTACAATTTGGGCCCAAGTTAGAAGCAGAGCCTAAGGTGTAAATTATCGATAGTCCATATCTCGGAAACTATAAGAGATAATTCAATTTGGCAACCGGCAATGTAATTAGCATGCCGAATATTACTTGGAATGTGAATTGGAACGAAATCGCCAATAGATAAGACCATTTTACAATTTGGGCCCAAGTTAGAGGCAGAGCCTAAGGTGTAAATTATTGATAGTCCATATCTCGGAAACTATAAGAGATAATGCAATTTCGCAATCGGCAATGTAATTAGCATGCCGAATATCACTTGGAATGTGAATTGGGACGAAATCGCCAATAGATAAGACCATTTTACAATTTGGGCCCAAGTTAGAAGCAGAGCCTAAGGTGTAAATTATCGATAGTCCATATCTCGGAAACTATAAGAGATAATTCAATTTGGCAACCGGCAATGTAATTAGCATGCCGAATATTACTTGGAATGTGAATTGGAACGAAATCGCCAATAGATAAGACCATTTTACAATTTGGGCCCAAGTTAGAAGCAGAGCCTAAGGTGTAAATTATCGATAGTCCATATCTCGGAAACTATAAGAGATAATGCAATTTGGCAACCGGAAATGTAATTAGCATGCCGAATATTACTTGGAATGTGAATTGGAACGAAATCGCCAATAGATAAGACCATTTTACAATTTGGGCCCAAGTTAGAAGCAGAGCCTAAGGTGTAAATTATCGATAGTCCATATCTCGGAAACTATAAGAGATAATGCAATTTGGCAACCGGCAATGTAATTAGCATGCCGAATATTACTTGGAATGTGAATTGGAACGAAATCGCCAATAGATAAGACCATTTTACAATTTGGGCCCAAGTTAGAAGCAGAGCCTAAGGTGTAAATTATCGATAGTCCATATCTCGGAAACTATAAGAGATAATGCAATTTGGCAACCGGCAATGTAATTAGCATGCCGAATATTACTTGGAATGTGAATTGGAACGAAATCGCCAATAGATAAGACCATTTTACAATTTGGGCCCAAGTTAGAAGCAGAGCCTAAGGTGTAAATTATCGATAGTCCATATCTGGGAAACTATAAGAGATAATGCAATTTGGCAACCGGCAATGTAATTAGCATGCCGAATATTACTTGGAATGTGAATTGGAACGAAATCGCCAATAGATAAGACCATTTTACAATTTGGGCCCAAGTTAGAAGCTGAGCCTATGGTGTAAATTATCGATAGTCCATATCTCGGAAACTATAAGAGATAATGCAATTTGGCAACCGGCAATGTAATTAGCATGCCGAATATTACTTGGAATGTGAATTGGAACGAAATCGCCAATAGATAAGACCATTTTACAATTTGGGCCCAAGTTAGAAGCAGAGCCTAAGGAGTAAATTATCGATAGTCCATATCTCGGAAACTATAAGAGATAATGCAATTTGGCAACCGGCAATGTAATTAGCATGCCGAATATTACTTGGAATGTGAATTGGAACGAAATCGCCAATAGATAAGACCATTTTACAATTTGGGCCCAAGTTAGAAGCAGAGCCTAAGGTGTAAATTATCGATAGTCCATATCTCGGAAACTATAAGAGATAATGCAATTTGGCAACCGGCAATGTAATTAGCATGCCGAATATTACTTGGAATGTGAATTGGAACGAAATCGCCAATAGATAAGACCATTTTACAATTTGGGCCCAAGTTAGAAGCAGAGCCTAAGGAGTAAATTATCGATAGTCCATATCTCGGAAACTATAAGAGATAATGCAATTTGGCAACCGGCAATGTAATTAGCATGCCGAATATTACTTGGAATGTGAATTGGAACGAAATCGCCAATAGATAAGACCATTTTACAATTTGGGCCCAAGTTAGAAGCAGAGCCTAAGGTGTAAATTATCGATAGTCCATATCTCGGAAACTATAAGAGATAATGCAATTTGGCAACCGGCAATGTAATTAGCATGCCGAATATTACTTGGAATGTGAATTGGAACGAAATCGCCAATAGAAAAGACCATTTTACAATTTGGGCCCAAGTTAGAGGCAGAGCCTAAGGTGTAAATTATTGATAGTCCATATCTCGGAAACTATAGGAGATAATGCAATTTCGCAACCGGCAATGTAATTAGCATGCCGAATATCACTTGGAATGTGAATTGGGACGAAATCGCCAATAGATAAGACCATTTTACAATTTGGGCCCAAGTTAGAAGCAGAGCCTAAGGTGTAAATTATCGATAGTCCATATCTCGGAAACTATAAGAGATAATGCAATTTGGCAACCGGCAATGTAATTAGCATGCCGAATATTACTTGGAATGTGAATTGGAACGAAATCGCCAATAGATAAGACCATTTTACAATTTGGGCCCAAGTTAGAAGCAGAGCCTAAGGTGTAAATTATCGATAGTCCATATCTCGGAAACTATAAGAGATAATGCAATTTGGCAACCGGCAATGTAATTAGCATGCCGAATATTACTTGGAATATGAATTGGAACGAAATCGCCAATAGGTAAGACCATTTTACAATTTGGGCCCAAGTTAGAAGCAGAGCCTAAGGTGTAAATTATCGATAGTCCATATCTCGGAAACTATAAGAGATAATTCAATTTGGCAACCGGCAATGTAATTAGCATGCCGAATATTACTTGGAATGTGAATTGGAACGAAATCGCCAATAGATAAGACCATTTTACAATTTGGGCCCAAGTTAGAGGCAGAGCCTAAGGTGTAAATTATTGATAGTCCATATCTCGGAAACTATAAGAGATAATGCAATTTCGCAATCGGCAATGTAATTAGCATGCCGAATATCACTTGGAATGTGAATTGGGACGAAATCGCCAATAGATAAGACCATTTTACAATTTGGGCCCAAGTTAGAAGCAGAGCCTAAGGTGTAAATTATCGATAGTCCATATCTCGGAAACTATAAGAGATAATTCAATTTGGCAACCGGCAATGTAATTAGCATGCCGAATATTACTTGGAATGTGAATTGGAACGAAATCGCCAATAGATAAGACCATTTTACAATTTGGGCCCAAGTTAGAAGCAGAGCCTAAGGTGTAAATTATCGATAGTCCATATCTCGGAAACTATAAGAGATAATGCAATTTGGCAACCGGAAATGTAATTAGCATGCCGAATATTACTTGGAATGTGAATTGGAACGAAATCGCCAATAGATAAGACCATTTTACAATTTGGGCCCAAGTTAGAAGCAGAGCCTAAGGTGTAAATTATCGATAGTCCATATCTCGGAAACTATAAGAGATAATGCAATTTGGCAACCGGCAATGTAATTAGCATGCCGAATATTACTTGGAATGTGAATTGGAACGAAATCGCCAATAGATAAGACCATTTTACAATTTGGGCCCAAGTTAGAAGCAGAGCCTAAGGTGTAAATTATCGATAGTCCATATCTCGGAAACTATAAGAGATAATGCAATTTGGCAACCGGCAATGTAATTAGCATGCCGAATATTACTTGGAATATGAATTGGAACGAAATCACCAATAGGTAAGACCATTTTACAATTTGGGCCCAAGTTAGAAGCAGAGCCTAAGGTGTAAATTATCGATAGTCCATATCTCGGAAACTATAAGAGATAATTCAATTTGGCAACCGGCAATGTAATTAGCATGCCGAATATTACTTGAAATGTGAATTGGAACGAAATCGCCAAGAGATAAGACCATTTTACAATTTGGGCCCAAGTTAGAAGCAGAGCCTAAGGTGTAAATTATCGATAGTCCATATCTCGGGAACTATAAGAGATAATGCAATTTGGCAACCGGCAATGTAATTAGCATGCCGAATACTACTTGGAATGTGAATTGGAACGAAATCGCCAATAGATAAGACCATTTTACAATTTGGGCCCAAGTTAGAAGCAGAGCCTAAGGTGTAAATTATCGATAGTCCATATCTCGGAAACTATAAGAGATAATGCAATTTGGCAACCGGCAATGTAATTAGCATGCCGAATATTACTTGGAATGTGAATTGGAACGAAATCGCCAATAGATAAGACGATTTTACAATTTGGGCCCAAGTTAGAAGCAGAGCCTAAGGTGTAAATTATCGATAGTCCATATCTCGGAAACTATAAGAGATAATGCAATTTGGCAACCGGCAATGTAATTAGAATGCCGAATATTACTTGGAATGTGAATTGGAACGAAATCGCCAATAGATAAGACCATTTTACAATTTGGGCCCAAGTTAGAAGCAGAGCCTAAGGTGTAAATTATCGATAGTCCATATCTCGGAAACTATAAGAGATAATGCAATTTGGTAACCGGCAATGTAATTAGCATGCCGAATATTACTTGGAATGTGAATTGGAACGAAATCGCCAATAGATAAGACCATTTTATAATTTGGGCCCAAGTTAGAAGCAGAGCCTAAGGTGTAAATTATCGATAGTCCATATCTCGGAACTATAAGAGATAATGCAATTTGGCAACCGGCAATGTAATTAGCATGCCGAATATTACTTGGAATGTGTATTGGAATGAAATCGCCAATAGATAAGACCATTTTACAATTTGGGCCCAAGTTAGAAGCAGAGCCTAAGGTGTAAATTATCGATAGTCCATATCTCGGAAACTATAAGAGATAATGCAATTTGGCAACCGGCAATGTAATTAGCATGCCGAATATTACTTGGAATGTGAATTGGAACGAAATCGGCAATAGATAAGACCATTTTACAATTTGGGCCCAAGTTAGAAGCAGAGCCTAAGGTGTAAATTATCGATAGTCCATATCTCGGAAACTATAAGTGATAATGCAATTTGGCAACCGGCAATGTAATTAGCATGCCGAATATTACTTGGAATGTGAATTGGAACGAAATCGCCAATAGATAAGACCATTTTACAATTTGGGCCCAAGTAAGAAGCAGAGCCTAAGATGTAAATTACCGATAGTCCATATCTCGGAAACTATAAGAGATAATGCAATTTGGCAACCGGCAATGTAATTAGCATGCCGAATATTACTTGGAATGTGAATTGGAACGAAATCGCCAATAGATAAGACCATTTTACAATTTGGGCCCAAGTTAGAAGCAGAGCCTAAGGTGTAAATTATCGATAGTCCATATCTCGGAAACTATAAGAGATAATTCAATTTGGCAACCGGCAATGTAATTAGCATGCCGGATATTACTTGGAATGTGAATTGGTACGAAATCGCCAATAGATAAGACCATTTTACAATTTGGGCCCAAGTTAGAAGCAGAGCCTAAGGTGTAAATTATCGATAGTCCATATCTCGGAAACTATAAGAGATAATGCAATTTGGCAACCGGCAATGTAATTAGCATGCCGAATATTACTTGGAATGTGAATTGGAACGAAATCGCCAATAGATAAGACGATTTTACAATTTGGGCCCAAGTTAGAAGCAGAGCCTAAGGTGTAAATTATCGTTAGCCCTTATCTCGGAAACTATAAGAGATAATGCAATTTGGCAACCGGCAATGTAATTAGCATGCCGAATATTACTTGGAATGTGAATTGGAACGAAATCGCCAATAGATAAGACCATTTTACAATTTGGGACCAAGTTAGAATCAGAGCCTAAGGTGTAAATTATCGATAGTCCATATCTCGGAAACTATAAGAGATAATGCAATTTGGCAACCGGCAATGTAATTAGCATGCCGAATATTACTTGGAATGTGAATTGGAACGAAATCGCCAATAGATAAGACGATTTTACAATTTGGGCCCAAGTTAGAAGCAGAGCCTAAGGTGTAAATTATCGATAGAACATATCTCGGAAACTATAAGAGATAATGCATTTTGGCAACCGGCAATGTAATTAGCATGCCGAATATTACTTAGAATGTGAATTGGAACGAAATCGCCAATAAGTAAGACCATTTTACAATTTGGGCCCAAGTTAGAAGCAGAGCCTAAGGTGTAAATTATCGATAGTCCATATCTCGGAAACTATAAGAGATAATGCAATTTGGCAACCGGCAATGTAATTAGCTTGCCGAATATTACTTGGAATGTGAATTGGAACGAAATCGCCAATAGATAAGACCATTTTACAATTTGGGCCCAAGTTAGAGGCAGAGCCTAAGGTGTAAATTATTGATAGTCCATATCTCGGAAACTATAAGAGATAATGCAATTTCGCAACCGGCAATGTAATTAGCATGCCGAATATCACTTGGAATGTGAATTGGGACGAAATCGCCAATAGATAAGACCATTTTACAATTTGGGCCCAAGTTAGAAGCAGAGCCTAAGGTGTAAATTATCGATAGTCCATATCTCGGAAACTATAAGAGATAATGCAATTTGGCAACCGGCAATGTAATTAGCATGCCGAATATTACTTGGAATGTGAATTGGAACGAAATCGCCAATAGATAAGACCATTTTACAATTTGGGCCCAAGTTAGAAGCAGAGCCTAAGGTGTAAATTATCGATAGTCCATATCTCGGAAACTATAAGAGATAATGCAATTTGGCAACCGGCAATGTAATTAGAATGCCGAATATTACTTGGAATGTGAATTGGAAAGAAATCGCCAATAGATAAGACCATTTTACAATTTGGGCCCAAGTTAGAAGCAGAGCCTAAGGTGTAAATTATCGATAGTCCATATCTCGGAAACTATAAGAGATAATGCAATTTGGTAACCGGCAATGTAATTAGCATGCCGAATATTACTTGGAATGTGAATTGGAACGAAATCGCCAATAGATAAGACCATTTTATAATTTGGGCCCAAATTAGAAGCAGAGCCTAAGGTGTAAATTATCGATAGTCCATATCTCGGAAACTATAAGAGATAATGCAATTTGGCAACCGGCAATGTAATTAGCATGCCGAATATTACTTGGAATGTGTATTGGAATGAAATCGCCAATAGATAAGACCATTTTACAATTTGGGCCCAAGTTAGAATCAGAGCCTAAGGTGTAAATTATCGATAGTCCATATCTCGGAAACTATAAGAGATAATGCAATTTGGCAACCGGCAATGTAATTAGCATGCCGAATATTACTTGGAATGTGAATTGGAACGAAATCGGCAATAGATAAGACCATTTTACAATTTGGGCCCAAGTTAGAAGCAGAGCCTAAGGTGTAAATTATCGATAGTCCATATCTCGGAAACTATAAGTGATAATGCAATTTGGCAACCGGCAATGTAATTAGCATGCCGAATATTACTTGGAATGTGAATTGGAACGAAATCGCCAATAGATAAGACCATTTTACAATTTGGGCCCAAGTTAGAAGCAGAGCCTAAGATGTAAATTACCGATAGTCCATATCTCGGAAACTATAAGAGATAATGCAATTTGGCAACCGGCAATGTAATTAGCATGCCGAATATTACTTGGAATGTGAATTGGAACGAAATCGCCAATTGATAAGACCATTTTACAATTTGGGCCCAAGTTAGAAGCAGAGCCTAAGGTGTAAATTATCGATAGTCCATATCTCGGAAACTATAAGAGATAATTCAATTTGGCAACCGGCAATGTAATTAGCATGCCGGATATTACTTGGAATGTGAATTGAAACGAAATCGCCAATAGATAAGACCATTTTACAATTTGGGCCCAAGTTAGAAGCAGAGCCTAAGGTGTAAATTATCGATAGTCCATATCTCGGAAACTATAAGAGATAATGCAATTTGGCAACCGGCAATGTAATTAGCATGCCGAATATTACTTGGAATGTGAATTGGAACGAAATCGCCAATAGATAAGACGATTTTACAATTTGGGCCCAAGTTAGAAGCAGAGTCTAAGGTGTAAATTATCGTTAGCCCATATCTCGGAAACTATAAGAGATAATGCAATTTGGCAACCGGCAATGTAATTAGCATGCCGAATATTACTTGGAATGTGAATTGGAACGAAATCGCCAATAGATAAGACGATTTTACAATTTGGGCCCAAGTTAGAAGCAGAGCCTAAGGTGTAAATTATCGATAGAACATATCTCGGAAACTATAAGAGATAATGCATTTTGGCAACCGGCAATGTAATTAGCATGCCGAATATTACTTGGAATGTGAATTGGAACGAAATCGCCAATAGATAAGACGATTTTACAATTTGGGCCCAAGTTAGAAGCAGAGCCTAAGGTGTAAATTATCGATAGAACATATCTCGGAAACTATAAGAGATAATGCATTTTGGCAACCGGCAATGTAATTAGCATGCCGAATATTACTTGGAATGTGAATTGGAACGAAATCGCCAATAGATAAGACGATTTTACAATTTGGGCCCAAGTTAGAAGCAGAGCCTAAGGTGTAAATTATCGATAGAACATATCTCGGAAACTATAAGAGATAATGCATTTTGGCAACCGGCAATGTAATTAGCATGCCGAATATTACTTAGAATGTGAATTGGAACGAAATCGCCAATAGGTAAGACCATTTTACAATTTGGGCCCAAGTTAGAAGCAGAGCCTAAGGTGTAAATTATCGATAGTCCATATCTCGGAAACTATAAGAGATAATGCAATTTGGCAACCGGCAATGTAATTAGCATGCCGAATATTACTTGGAATGTGAATTGGAACGAAATCGCCAATAGAAAAGACCATTTTACAATTTGGGCCCAAGTTAGAGGCAGAGCCTAAGGTGTAAATTATTGATAGTCCATATCTCGGAAACTATAAGAGATAATGCAATTTCGCAACCGGCAATGTAATTAGCATGCCGAATATCACTTGGAATGTGAATTGGGACGAAATCGCCAATAGATAAGACCATTTTACAATTTGGGCCCAAGTTAGAAGCAGAGCCTAAGGTGTAAATTATCGATAGTCCATATCTCGGAAACTATAAGAGATAATGCAATTTGGCAACCGGCAATGTAATTAGCATGCCGAATATTACTTGGAATGTGAATTGGAACGAAATCGCCAATAGATAAGACCATTTTACAATTTGGGCCCAAGTTAGAAGCAGAGCCTAAGGTGTATATTATCGATAGTCCATATCTCGGAAACTATAAGAGATAATGCAATTTGGCAACCGGCAATGTAATTAGCATGCCGAATATTACTTGGAATGTGAATTGGAACGAAATTGCCAATAGATAAGACCATTTTACAATTTGGGCCCAAGTTAGAAGCAGAGCCTAAGGTGTAAATTATCGATAGTCCATATCTCTGAAACTATAAGAGATAATGCAATATCGCAACCGGCAATGTAATTAGCATGCCGAATATAACTTGGAATGTGAATTGGGACGAAATCGCCAATAGATAAGGCCATTTTACAATTTGGGCCCAAGTTAGAAGCAGAGCCTAAGGTGTAAATAATCGATAGTCCATATCTCGGAAACTATAAGAGATAATGCAATTTGGCAAACGGCAATGTAATTAGCATGCCGAATATTACTTGGAATGTGAATTGGAACGAAATCGCCAATAGATAAGACCATTTTACAATTTGGGCCCAAGTTAGAAGCAGAGCCTAAGGTGTAAATTATTGATAGTCCATATCTCGGAAACTATAAGAGATAATGCAATTTCGCAACCGGCAATGTAATTAGCATGCCGAATATTACTTGGAGTGTGAATTGGAACGAAATCGCCAATAGATAAGACCATTTTACAATTTGGGCCCAAGTTAGAAGCAGAGCCTAAGGTGTAAATTATCGATAGTCCATATCTCGGAAACTATAAGAGATACTGCAATTTGGCAACCGGCAATGTAATTAGCATGCCGAATATTACTTGGAATGTGAATTGGAACGAAATCGCCAATAGATAAGACCATTTTACAATTTGGGCCCAAGTTAGAAGCAGAGCCTAAGGTGTAAATTATCGATAGTCCATATCTCGGAAGCTATAAGAGATAATGAAATTTGGCAACCGGCAATGTAATTAGCATGCCGATATTACTTGGAATGTGAATTGGATCGAAATCGCCAATAGGTAAGACCATTTTACAATTTGGGCCCAAGTTAGAAGCAGAGCCTAAGGTGTAAATTATCGATAGTCCATATCTCGGAAACTATAAGAGATAATTCAATTTGGCAACCGGCAATGTAATTAGCATGCCGAATATTACTTGGAATGTGAATTGGAACGAAATCGCCAATAGATAAGACCATTTTACAATTTGGGCCCAAGTTAGAAGCAGAGCCTAAGGTGTAAATTATCGATAGTCCATATCTCGGAAACTATAAGAGATAATGCAATTTGGCAACCGGCAATGTAATTAGCATGCCGAATATTAATTGGAATGTGAATTGGAACGAAATCGCCAATAGATAAGACCATTTTACAATTTGGGCCCAAGTTAGAAGCAGAGCCTAAGGTGTAAATTATCGATAGTCCATATCTCGGAAACTATAAGAGATAATGCAATTTGGCAACCGGCAATGTAATTAGCATGCCGAATATTACTGGGAATGTGAATTGGAACGAAATCGCCAATAGGTAAGACCATTTTACAATTTGGGCCCAAGTTAGAAGCAGAGCCTAAGGTGTAAATTATCGATAGTCCATATCTCGGAAACTATAAGAGATAATTCAATTTGGCAACCGGCAATGTAATTAGCATGCCGAATATTACTTGGAATGTGAATTGGAACGAAATCGCCAATAGATAAGACCATTTTACAATTTGGGCCCAAGTTAGAAGCAGAGCCTAAGGTGTAAATTATTGATAGTCCATATCTCGGAAACTATAAGAGATAATGCAATTTGCCAACCGGCAATGTAATTAGCATGCCGAATATTACTTGGAATGTGAATTGGAACGAAATCGCCAATAGAGAAGACCATTTTACAATTTGGGCCTAAGTTAGAAGCAGAGCCTAAGGTGTAAATTATCGATAGTCCATATCTCGGAAACTATAAGAGATAATGCAAATTGGCAACCGGCAATGTAATTAGCATGCCGAATATTACTTGGAATGTGAATTGGAACGAAATCGCCAATAGATAAGACCATTTTACAATTTGGGCCCAAGTTAGAAGCAGAGCCTAAGGTGTAAATTATCGATAGTCCATATCTCGGAAGCTATAAGAGATAATGAAATTTGGCAACCGGCAATGTAATTAGCATGCCGATATTACTTGGAATGTGAATTGGAACGAAATCGCCAATAGGTAAGACCATTTTACAATTTGGGCCCAAGTTAGAAGCAGAGCCTAAGGTGTAAATTATCGATAGTCCATATCTCGGAAACTATAAGAGATAATTCAATTTGGCAACCGGCAATGTAATTAGCATGCCGAATATTACTTGGAATGTGAATTGGAACGAAATCGCCAATAGATAAGACCATTTTACAATTTGGGCCCAAGTTAGAAGCAGAGCCTAAGGTGTAAATTATCGATAGAACATATCTCGGAAACTATAAGAGATAATGCATTTTGGCAACCGGCAATGTAATTAGCATGCCGAATATTACTTAGAATGTGAATTGGAACGAAATCGCCAATAGATAAGACCATTTTACAATTTGGGCCCAAGTTAGAAGCAGAGCCTAAGGTGTAAATTATCGATAGTCCATATCTCGGAAACTATAAGAGATAATGCAATTTGGCAACCGGCAATGTAATTAGCATGCCGAATATTACTTGGAATGTGAATTGGAACGAAATCGCCAATAGATAAGACCATTTTACAATTTGGGCCCAAGTTAGAGGCAGAGCCTAAGGTGTAAATTATTGATAGTCCATATCTCGGAAACTATAAGAGATAATGCAATTTCGCAATCGGCAATGTAATTAGCATGCCGAATATCACTTGGAATGTGAATTGGGACGAAATCGCCAATAGATAAGACCATTTTACAATTTGGGCCCAAGTTAGAAGCAGAGCCTAAGGTGTAAATTATCGATAGAACATATCTCGGAAACTATAAGAGATAATGCATTTTGGCAACCGGCAATGTAATTAGCATGCCGAATATTACTTAGAATGTGAATTGGAACGAAATCGCCAATAGATAAGACCATTTTACAATTTGGGCCCAAGTTAGAAGCAGAGCCTAAGGTGTAAATTATCGATAGTCCATATCTCGGAAACTATAAGAGATAATGCAATTTGGCAACCGGCAATGTAATTAGCATGCCGAATATTACTTGGAATGTGAATTGGAACGAAATCGCCAATAGATAAGACCATTTTACAATTTGGGCCCAAGTTAGAGGCAGAGCCTAAGGTGTAAATTATTGATAGTCCATATCTCGGAAACTATAAGAGATAATGCAATTTCGCAATCGGCAATGTAATTAGCATGCCGAATATCACTTGGAATGTGAATTGGGACGAAATCGCCAATAGATAAGACCATTTTACAATTTGGGCCCAAGTTAGAAGCAGAGCCTAAGGTGTAAATTATCGATAGTCCATATCTCGGAAACTATAAGAGATAATTCAATTTGGCAACCGGCAATGTAATTAGCATGCCGAATATTACTTGGAATGTGAATTGGAACGAAATCGCCAATAGATAAGACCATTTTACAATTTGGGCCCAAGTTAGAAGCAGAGCCTAAGGTGTAAATTATCGATAGTCCATATCTCGGAAACTATAAGAGATAATGCAATTTGGCAACCGGCAATGTAATTAGCATGCCGAATATTACTTGGAATGTGAATTGGAACGAAATCGCCAATAGATAAGACCATTTTACAATTTGGGCCCAAGTTAGAAGCAGAGCCTAAGGTGTAAATTATCGATAGTCCATATCTCGGAAGCTATAAGAGATAATGCAATTTGGCAACCGGCAATGTAATTAGCATGCCGAATATTACTTGGAATGTGAATTGGAACGAAATCGCCAATAGATAAGACCATTTTACAATTTGGGCCCAAGTTAGAAGCAGAGCCTAAGGTGTAAATTATCGATAGTCCATATCTCGGAAACTATAAGAGATAATGCAATTTGGCAACCGGCAATGTAATTAGCATGCCGAATATTACTTGGAATATGAATTGGAACGAAATCACCAATAGGTAAGACCATTTTACAATTTGGGCCCAAGTTAGAAGCATAGCCTAAGGTGTAAATTATCGATAGTCCATATCTCAGAAACTATAAGAGATAATTCAATTTGGCAACCGGCAATGTAATTAGCATGCCGAATATTACTTGGAATGTGAATTGGAACGAAATCGCCAAGAGATAAGACCATTTTACAATTTGGGCCCAAGTTAGAAGCAGAGCCTAAGGTGTAAATTATCGATAGTCCATATCTCGGGAACTATAAGAGATAATGCAATTTGGCAACTGGCAATGTAATTAGCATGCCGAATACTACTTGGAATGTGAATTGGAACGAAATCGCCAATAGATAAGACCATTTTACAATTTGGGCCCAAGTTAGAAGCAGAGCCTAAGGTGTAAATTATCGATAGTTCATATCTCGGAAACTATAAGAGATAATGCAATTTGGCAACCGGCAATGTAATTAGCATGCCGAATATTACTTGGAATGTGAATTGGAACGAAATCGCCAATAGATAAGACGATTTTACAATTTGGGCCCAAGTTAGAAGCAGAGCCTAAGGAGTAAATTATCGATAGTCCATATCTCGGAAACTATAAGAGATAATGCAATTTGGCAACCGGCAATGTAATTAGAATGCCGAATATTACTTGGAATGTGAATTGGAACGAAATCGCCAATAGATAAGACCATTTTACAATTTGGGCCCAAGTTAGAAGCAGAGCCTAAGGTGTAAATTATCGATAGTCCATATCTCGGAAACTATAAGAGATAATGCAATTTGGTAACCGGCAATGTAATTAGCATGCCGAATATTACTTGGAATGTGAATTGGAACGAAATCGCCAATAGATAAGACCATTTTATAATTTGGGCCCAAGTTAGAAGCAGAGCCTAAGGTGTAAATTATCGATAGTCCATATCTCGGAAACTATAAGAGATAATGCAATTTGGCAACCGGCAATGTAATTAGCATGCCGAATATTACTTGGAATGTGTATTGGAATGAAATCGCCAATAGATAAGACCATTTTACAATTTGGGCCCAAGTTAGAAGCAGAGCCTAAGGTGTAAATTATCGATAGTCCATATCTCGGAAACTATAAGAGATAATGCAATTTGGCAACCGGCAATGTAATTAGCATGCCGAATATTACTTGGAATGTGAATTGGAACGAAATCGGCAATAGATAAGACCATTTTACAATTTGGGCCCAAGTTAGAAGCAGAGCCTAAGGTGTAAATTATCGATAGTCCATATCTCGGAAACTATAAGTGATAATGCAATTTGGCAACCGGCAATGTAATTAGCATGCCGAATATTACTTGGAATGTGAATTGGAACGAAATCGCCAATAGATAAGACCATTTTACAATTTGGGCCCAAGTTAGAAGCAGAGCCTAAGATGTAAATTACCGATAGTCCATATCTCGGAAACTATAAGAGATAATGCAATTTGGCAACCGGCAATGTAATTAGCATGCCGAATATTACTTGGAATGTGAATTGGAACGAAATCGCCAATAGATAAGACCATTTTACAATTTGGGCCCAAGTTAGAAGCAGAGCCTAAGGTGTAAATTATCGATAGTCCATATCTCGGAAACTATAAGAGATAATTCAATTTGGCAACCGGCAATGTAATTAGCATGCCGGATATTACTTGGAATGTGAATTGGTACGAAATCGCCAATAGATAAGACCATTTTACAATTTGGGCCCAAGTTAGAAGCAGAGCCTAAGGTGTAAATTATCGATAGTCCATATCTCGGAAACTATAAGAGATAATGCAATTTGGCAACCGGCAATGTAATTAGCATGCCGAATATTACTTGGAATGTGAATTGGAACGAAATCGCCAATAGATAAGACGATTTTACAATTTGGGCCCAAGTTAGAAGCAGAGCCTAAGGTGTAAATTATCGTTAGCCCATATCTCGGAAACTATAAGAGATAATGCAATTTGGCAACCGGCAATGTAATTAGCATGCCGAATATTACTTGGAATGTGAATTGGAACGAAATCGCCAATAGATAAGACCATTTTACAATTTGGGACCAAGTTAGAATCAGAGCCTAAGGTGTAAATTATCGATAGTCCATATCTCGGAAACTATAAGAGATAATGCAATTTGGCAACCGGCAATGTAATTAGCATGCCGAATATTACTTGGAATGTGAATTGGAACGAAATCGCCAATAGATAAGACGATTTTACAATTTGGGCCCAAGTTAGAAGCAGAGCCTAAGGTGTAAATTATCGATAGAACATATCTCGGAAACTATAAGAGATAATGCATTTTGGCAACCGGCAATGTAATTAGCATGCCGAATATTACTTAGAATGTGAATTGGAACGAAATCGCCAATAGGTAAGACCATTTTACAATTTGGGCCCAAGTTAGAAGCAGAGCCTAAGGTGTAAATTATCGATAGTCCATATCTCGGAAACTATAAGAGATAATGCAATTTGGCAACCGGCAATGTAATTAGCTTGCCGAATATTACTTGGAATGTGAATTGGAACGAAATCGCCAATAGATAAGACCATTTTACAATTTGGGCCCAAGTTAGAGGCAGAGCCTAAGGTGTAAATTATTGATAGTCCATATCTCGGAAACTATAAGAGATAATGCAATTTCGCAACCGGCAATGTAATTAGCATGCCGAATATCACTTGGAATGTGAATTGGGACGAAATCGCCAATAGATAAGACCATTTTACAATTTGGGCCCAAGTTAGAAGCAGAGCCTAAGGTGTAAATTATCGATAGTCCATATCTCGGAAACTATAAGAGATAATGCAATTTGGCAACCGGCAATGTAATTAGCATGCCGAATATTACTTGGAATGTGAATTGGAACGAAATCGCCAATAGATAAGACCATTTTACAATTTGGGCCCAAGTTAGAAGCAGAGCCTAAGGTGTAAATTATCGATAGTCCATATCTCGGAAACTATAAGAGATAATGCAATTTGGCAACCGGCAATGTAATTAGAATGCCGAATATTACTTGGAATGTGAATTGGAAAGAAATCGCCAATAGATAAGACCATTTTACAATTTGGGCCCAAGTTAGAAGCAGAGCCTAAGGTGTAAATTATCGATAGTCCATATCTCGGAAACTATAAGAGATAATGCAATTTGGTAACCGGCAATGTAATTAGCATGCCGAATATTACTTGGAATGTGAATTGGAACGAAATCGCCAATAGATAAGACCATTTTATAATTTGGGCCCAAGTTAGAAGCAGAGCCTAAGGTGTAAATTATCGATAGTCCATATCTCGGAAACTATAAGAGATAATGCAATTTGGCAACCGGCAATGTAATTAGCATGCCGAATATTACTTGGAATGTGTATTGGAATGAAATCGCCAATAGATAAGACCATTTTACAATTTGGGCCCAAGTTAGAATCAGAGCCTAAGGTGTAAATTATCGATAGTCCATATCTCGGAAACTATAAGAGATAATGCAATTTGGCAACCGGCAATGTAATTAGCATGCCGAATATTACTTGGAATGTGAATTGGAACGAAATCGGCAATAGATAAGACCATTTTACAATTTGGGCCCAAGTTAGAAGCAGAGCCTAAGGTGTAAATTATCGATAGTCCATATCTCGGAAACTATAAGTGATAATGCAATTTGGCAACCGGCAATGTAATTAGCATGCCGAATATTACTTGGAATGTGAATTGGAACGAAATCGCCAATAGATAAGACCATTTTACAACTTGGGCCCAAGTTAGAAGCAGAGCCTAAGATGTAAATTACCGATAGTCCATATCTCGGAAACTATAAGAGATAATGCAATTTGGCAACCGGCAATGTAATTAGCATGCCGAATATTACTTGGAATGTGAATTGGAACGAAATCGCCAATTGATAAGACCATTTTACAATTTGGGCCCAAGTTAGAAGCAGAGCCTAAGGTGTAAATTATCGATAGTCCATATCTCGGAAACTATAAGAGATAATTCAATTTGGCAACCGGCAATGTAATTAGCATGCCGGATATTACTTGGAATGTGAATTGAAACGAAATCGCCAATAGATAAGACCATTTTACAATTTGGGCCCAAGTTAGAAGCAGAGCCTAAGGTGTAAATTATCGATAGTCCATATCTCGGAAACTATAAGAGATAATGCAATTTGGCAACCGGCAATGTAATTAGCATGCCGAATATTACTTGGAATGTGAATTGGAACGAAATCGCCAATAGATAAGACGATTTTACAATTTGGGCCCAAGTTAGAAGCAGAGTCTAAGGTGTAAATTATCGTTAGCCCATATCTCGGAAACTATAAGAGATAATGCAATTTGGCAACCGGCAATGTAATTAGCATGCCGAATATTACTTGGAATGTGAATTGGAACGAAATCGCCAATAGATAAGACGATTTTACAATTTGGGCCCAAGTTAGAAGCAGAGCCTAAGGTGTAAATTATCGATAGAACATATCTCGGAAACTATAAGAGATAATGCATTTTGGCAACCGGCAATGTAATTAGCATGCCGAATATTACTTGGAATGTGAATTGGAACGAAATCGCCAATAGATAAGACGATTTTACAATTTGGGCCCAAGTTAGAAGCAGAGCCTAAGGTGTAAATTATCGATAGAACATATCTCGGAAACTATAAGAGATAATGCATTTTGGCAACCGGCAATGTAATTAGCATGCCGAATATTACTTAGAATGTGAATTGGAACGAAATCGCCAATAGGTAAGACCATTTTACAATTTGGGCCCAAGTTAGAAGCAGAGCCTAAGGTGTAAATTATCGATAGTCCATATCTCGGAAACTATAAGAGATAATGCAATTTGGCAACCGGCAATGTAATTAGCATGCCGAATATTACTTGGAATGTGAATTGGAACGAAATCGCCAATAGAAAAGACCATTTTACAATTTGGGCCCAAGTTAGAGGCAGAGCCTAAGGTGTAAATTATTGATAGTCCATATCTCGGAAACTATAAGAGATAATGCAATTTCGCAACCGGCAATGTAATTAGCATGCCGAATATCACTTGGAATGTGAATTGGGACGAAATCGCCAATAGATAAGACCATTTTACAATTTGGGCCCAAGTTAGAAGCAGAGCCTAAGGTGTAAATTATCGATAGTCCATATCTCGGAAACTATAAGAGATAATGCAATTTGGCAACCGGCAATGTAATTAGCATGCCGAATATTACTTGGAATGTGAATTGGAACGAAATCGCCAATAGATAAGACCATTTTACAATTTGGGCCCAAGTTAGAAGCAGAGCCTAAGGTGTAAATTATCGATAGTCCATATCTCGGAAACTATAAGAGATAATGCAATTTGGCAACCGGCAATGTAATTAGCATGCCGAATATTACTTGGAATATGAATTGGAACGAAATCGCCAATAGGTAAGACCATTTTACAATTTGGGCCCAAGTTAGAAGCAGAGCCTAAGGTGTAAATTATCGATAGTCCATATCTCGGAAACTATAAGAGATAATTCAATTTGGCAACCGGCAATGTAATTAGCATGCCGAATATTACTTGGAATGTGAATTGGAACGAAATCGCCAATAGATAAGACCATTTTACAATTTGGGCCCAAGTTAGAAGCAGAGCCTAAGGTGTAAATTATCGATAGTCCATATCTCGGAAACTATAAGAGATAATGCAATTTGGCAACCGGCAATGTAATTAGCATGCCGAATATTACTTGGAATGTGAATTGGAACGAAATCGCCAATAGATAAGACCATTTTACAATTTGGGCCCAAGTTAGAAGCAGAGCCTACGGTGTAAATTATCGATAGTCCATATCTGGGAAACTATAAGAGATAATGCAATTTGGCAACCGGCAATGTAATTAGCATGCCGAATATTACTTGGAATGTGAATTGGAACGAAATCGCCAATAGATAAGACCATTTTACAATTTGGGCCCAAGTTAGAAGCTGAGCCTATGGTGTAAATTATCGATAGTCCATATCTCGGAAACTATAAGAGATAATGCAATTTGGCAACCGGCAATGTAATTAGCATGCCGAATATTACTTGAATGTGAATTGGAACGAAATCGCCAATAGATAAGACCATTTTACAATTTGGGCCCAAGTTAGAAGCAGAGCCTAAGGAGTAAATTATCGATAGTCCATATCTCGGAAACTATAAGAGATAATGCAATTTGGCAAACGGCAATGTAATTAGCATGCCGAATATTACTTGGAATGTGAATTGGAACGAAATCGCCAATAGATAAGACCATTTTACAATTTGGGCCCAAGTTAGAAGCAGAGCCTAAGGTGTAAATTATCGATAGTCCATATCTCGGAAACTATAAGAGATAATGCAATTTGGCAAACGGCAATGTAATTAGCATGCCGAATATTACTTGGAATGTGAATTGGAACGAAATCGCCAATAGATAAGACCATTTTACAATTTGGGCCCAAGTTAGAGGCAGAGCCTAAGGTGTAAATTATTGATAGTCCATATCTCGGAAACTATAAGAGATAATGCAATTTCGCAACCGGCAATGTAATTAGCATGCCGAATATCACTTGGAATGTGAATTGAGACGAAATCGCCAATAGATAAGACCATTTTACAATTTGGGCCCAAGTTAGAAGCAGAGCCTAAGGTGTAAATTATCGATAGTCCATATCTCGGAAGCTATAAGAGATAATGCAATTTGGCAACCGGCAATGTAATTAGCATGCCGAATATTACTTGGAATATGAATTGGAACGAAATCGCCAATAGGTAAGACCATTTTACAATTTGGGCCCAAGTTAGAAGCAGAGCCTAAGGTGTAAATTATCGATAGTCCATATCTCGGAAACTATAAGAGATAATTCAATTTGGCAACCGGCAATGTAATTAGCATGCCGAATATTACTTGGAATGTGAATTGGAACGAAATCGCCAATAGATAAGACCATTTTACAATTTGGGCCCAAGTTATAAGCAGAGCCTAAGGTGTAAATTATCGATAGTCCATATCTCGGAAACTATAAGAGATAATGCAATTTGGCAACCGGCAATGTAATTAGCATGCCGAATATTACTTGGAATGTGAATTGGAACGAAATCGCCAATAGATAAGACCATTTTACAATTTGGGCCCAAGTTAGAAGCAGAGCCTAAGGAGTAAATTATCGATAGTCCATATCTCGGAAACTATAAGAGATAATGCAATTTGGCAACCGGCAATGTAATTAGCATGCCGAATATTACTTGGAATGTGAATTGGAACGAAATCGCCAATAGATAAGACCATTTTACAATTTGGGCCCAAGTTAGAAGCAGAGCCTAAGGTGTAAATTATCGATAGTCCATATCTCGGAAACTATAAGAGATAATGCAATTTGGCAACCGGCAATGTAATTAGCATGCCGAATATTACTTGGAATGTGAATTGGAACAAAATTGCCAATAGATAAGACCATTTTACAATTTGGGCCCAAGTTAGAAGCAGAGCCTAAGGTGTAAATTATCGATAGTCCATATCTCTGAAACTATAAGAGATAATGCAATATCGCAACCGGCAATGTAATTAGCATGCCGAATATTACTTGGAATGTGAATTGGGACGAAATCGCCAATAGATAAGGCCATTTTACAATTTGGGCCCAAGTTAGAAGCAGAGCCTAAGGTGTAAATTATCGATAGTCCATATCTCGGAAACTATAAGAGATAATGCAATTTGGCAAACGGCAATGTAATTAGCATGCCGAATATTACTTGGAATGTGAATTGGAACGAAATCGCCAAAAGATAAGACCCTTTTTTCAATTTGGGCCCAAGTTAGAAGCAGAGCCTAAGGTGTAAATTATCGATAGTCCATATCTCGGAAACTATAAGAGATAATGCAATTTGGCAACCGGCAATGTAATTAGCATGCCGAATATTACTTGGAATGTGAATTGGAACGAAATCGCCAATAGGTAAGACCATTTTACAATTTGGGCCCAAGTTAGAAGCAGAGCCTAAGGTGTAAATTATCGATAGTCCATATCTCGGAAACTATAAGAGATAATTCAATTTGGCAACCGGCAATGTAATTAGCATGCCGAATATTACTTGGAATGTGAATTGGAACGAAATCGCCAATAGATAAGACCATTTTACAATTTGGGCCCAAGTTAGAAGCAGAGCCTAAGGTGTAAATTATCGATAGTCCATATCTCGGAAACTATAAGAGATAATGCAATTTGGCAACCGGCAATGTAATTAGCATGCCGAATATTACTTGGAATGTGAATTGGAACGAAATCGCCAATAGATAAGACCATTTTACAATTTGGGCCCAAGTTAGAAGCAGAGCCTAAGGTGTAAATTATCGATAGTCCATATTTCGGAAACTATAAGAGATAATGCAATTTGGCAACCGGCAATGTAATTAGCATGCCGAATATTACTTGGAATGTGAATTGGAACGAAATCGCCAATAGATAAGACGATTTTACAATTTGGGCCCAAGTTAGAAGCAGAGCCTAAGGTGTAAATTATCGTTAGCCCATATCTCGGAAATTATAAGAGATAATGCAATTTGGCAACCGGCAATGTAATTAGCATGCCGAATATTACTTGGAATGTGAATTGGAACGAAATCGCCAATAGATAAGACGATTTTACAATTTGGGCCCAAGTTAGAAGCAGAGCCTAAGGTGTAAATTATCGATAGAACATATCTCGGAAACTATAAGAGATAATGCATTTTGGCAACCGGCAATGTAATTAGCATGCCGAATATTACTTGGAATGTGAATTGGAACGAAATCGCCAATAGATAAGACGATTTTACAATTTGGGCCCAAGTTAGAAGCAGAGCCTAAGGTGTAAATTATCGATAGAACATATCTCGGAAACTATAAGAGATAATGCATTTTGGCAACCGGCAATGTAATTAGCATGCCGAATATTACTTGGAATGTGAATTGGAACGAAATCGCCAATAGATAAGACGATTTTACAATTTGGGCCCAAGTTAGAAGCAGAGCCTAAGGTGTAAATTATCGATAGAACATATCTCGGAAACTATAAGAGATAATGCAATTTGGCAACCGGCAATGTAATTAGCATGCCGAATATTACTTGGAATGTGAATTGGAACGAAATCGCCAATAGAAAAGACCATTTTACAATTTGGGCCCAAGTTAGAGGCAGAGCCTAATGTGTAAATTATTGATAGTCCATATCTCGGAAACTATAAGAGATAATGCAATTTGGCAACCGGCAATGTAATTAGCATGCCGAATATTACTTGGAATGTGAATTGGAACGAAATCGCCAATAGATAAGACCATTTTACAATTTGGGCCCAAGTTAGAAGCAGAGCCTAAGGTGTAAATTATCGATAGTCCATATCTCGGAAACTATAAGAGATAATGCAATTTGGCAACCGGCAATGTAATTAGCATGCCGAATATTACTTGGAATATGAATTGGAACGAAATCGCCAATAGGTAAGACCATTTTACAATTTGGGCCCAAGTTAGAAGCAGAGCCTAAGGTGTAAATTATCGATAGTCCATATCTCGGAAACTATAAGAGATAATTCAATTTGGCAACCGGCAATGTAATTAGCATGCCGAATATTACTTGGAATGTGAATTGGAACGAAATCGCCAATAGATAAGACCATTTTACAATTTGGGCCCAAGTTAGAAGCAGAGCCTAAGGTGTAAATTATCGATAGTCCATATCTCGGAAACTATAAGAGATAATGCAATTTGGCAACCGGCAATGTAATTAGCATGCCGAATATTACTTGGAATGTGAATTGGAACGAAATCGCCAATAGATAAGACCATTTTACAATTTGGGCCCAAGTTAGAAGCAGAGCCTAAGTTGTAAATTATCGATAGTCCATATCTCGGAAACTATAAGAGATAATGCAATTTGGCAACCGGCAATGTAATTAGCATGCCGAATATTACTTGGATTGTGAATTGGAACGAAATCGCCAATAGATAAGACCATTTTACAATTTGGGCCCAAGTTAGAAGCTGAGCCTATGGTGTAAATTATCGATAGTCCATATCTCGGAAACTATAAGAGATAATGCAATTTGGCAACCGGCAATGTAATTAGCATGCCGAATATTACTTGGAATGTGAATTGGAACGAAATCGCCAATAGATAAGACCATTTTACAATTTGGGCCCAAGTTAGAAGCAGAGCCTAAGGAGTAAATTATCGATAGTCCATATCTCGGAAACTATTAGAGATAATGCAATTTGGCAACCGGCAATGTAATTAGCATGCCGAATATTACTTGGAATGTGAATTGGAACGAAATCGCCAATAGATAAGACCATTTTACAATTTGGGCCCAAGTTAGAAGCAGAGCCTAAGGTGTAAATTATCGATAGTCCATATCTCGGAAACTATAAGAGATAATGCAATTTGGCAACCGGCAATGTAATTAGCATGCCGAATATTACTTGGAATGTGAATTGGAACGAAATCGCCAATAGATAAGACCATTTTACAATTTGGGACCAAGTTAGAAGCAGAGCCTAAGGTGTAAATTATCGATAGTCCATATCTCGGAAACTATAAGAGATAATGCAATTTGGCAACCGGCAATGTAATTAGCATGCCGAATATTACTTGGAATGTGAATTGGAACGAAATCGCCAATAGATAAGACGATTTTACAATTTGGGCCCAAGTTAGAAGCAGAGCCTAAGGTGTAAATTATCGATAGAACATATCTCGGAAACTATAAGAGATAATGCATTTTGGCAACCGGCAATGTAATTAGCATGCCGAATATTACTTAGAATGTGAATTGGAACGAAATCGCCAATAGATAAGACCATTTTACAATTTGGGCCCAAGTTAGAAGCAGAGCCTAAGGTGTAAATTATCGATAGTCCATATCTCGGAAACTATAAGAGATAATGCAATTTGGCAAACGGCAATGTAATTAGCATGCCGAATATTACTTGGAATGTGAATTGGAACGAAATCGCCAATAGATAAGACCATTTTACAATTTGGGCCCAAGTTAGAGGCAGAGCCTAAGGTGTAAATTATTGATAGTCCATATCTCGGAAACTATAAGAGATAATGCAATTTCGCAACCGGCAATGTAATTAGCATGCCGAATATCACTTGGAATGTGAATTGGGACGAAATCGCCAATAGATAAGACCATTTTACAATTTGGGCCCAAGTTAGAAGCAGAGCCTAAGGTGTAAATTATCGATAGTCCATATCTCGGAAGCTATAAGAGATAATGCAATTTGGCAACCGGCAATGTAATTAGCATGCCGAATATTACTTGGAATATGAATTGGAACGAAATCGCCAATAGGTAAGACCATTTTACAATTTGGGCCCAAGTTAGAAGCAGAGCCTAAGGTGTAAATTATCGATAGTCCATATCTCGGAAACTATAAGAGATAATTCAATTTGGCAACCGGCAATGTAATTAGCAAGCCGAATATTACTTGGAATGTGAATTGGAACGAAATCGCCAATAGATAAGACCATTTTACAATTTGGGCCCAAGTTAGAAGCAGAGCCTAAGGTGTAAATTATCGATAGTCCATATCTCGGAAACTATAAGAGATAATGCAATTTGGCAACCGGCAATGTAATTAGCATGCCGAATATTACTTGGAATGTGAATTGGAACGAAATCGCCAATAGATAAGACCATTTTACAATTTGGGCCCAAGTTAGAAGCAGAGCCTAAGGTGTAAATTATCGATAGTCCATATCTCGGAAACTATAAGAGATAATGCAATTTGGCAACCGGCAATGTAATTAGCATGCCGAATATTACTTGGAATGTGAATTGGAACAAAATTGCCAATAGATAAGACCATTTTACAATTTGGGCCCAAGTTAGAAGCAGAGCCTAAGGTGTAAATTATCGATAGTCCATATCTCGGAAACTATAAGAGATAATGCAATATCGCAACCGGCAATGTAATTAGCATGCCGAATATTACTTGGAATGTGAATTGGGACGAAATCGCCAATAGATAAGGCCATTTTACAATTTGGGCCCAAGTTAGAAGCAGAGCCTAAGGTGTAAATTATCGATAGTCCATATCTCGGAAACTATAAGATATAATGCAATTTGGCAACCGGCAATGTAATTAGCATGCCGAATATTACTTGGAATGTGAATTGGAACGAAATCGCCAATAGATAAGACCATTTTACAATTTGGGCCCAAGTTAGAAGCAGAGCCTAAGGTGTAAATTATTGATAGTCCATATCTCGGAAACTATAAGAGGTAATGCAATTTGGCAACCGGCAATGTAATTAGCATGCCGAATATTACTTGGAATGTGAATTGGAACGAAATCGCCAATAGGTAAGACCATTTTACAATTTGGGCCCAAGTTAGAAGCAGAGCCTAAGGTGTAAATTATCGATAGTCCATATCTCGGAAACTATAAGAGATAATTCAATTTGGCAACCGGCAATGTAATTAGCATGCCGAGTATTACTTGGAATGTGAATTGGAACGAAATCGCCAATAGATAAGACCATTTTACAATTTGGGCCCAAGTTAGAAGCAGAGCCTAAGGTGTAAATTATCGATAGTCCATATCTCGGAAACTATAAGAGATAATTCAATTTGGCAACCGGCAATGTAATTAGCATGCCGAATATTACTTGGAATGTGAATTGGAACGAAATCGCCAATAGATAAGACCATTTTACAATTTGGGCCCAAGTTAGAAGCAGAGCCTAACGTGTAAATTATCGATAGTCCATATCTCGGAAACTATAAGAGATAATGCAATTTGGCAACCGGCAATGTAATTAGCATGCCGAATATTACTTGGAATGTGAATTGGAACGAAATCGCCAATAGATAAGACCATTTTACAATTTGGGCCCAAGTTAGAAGCAGAGCCTAAGGTGTAAATTATCGATAGTCCATATCTCGGAAACTATAAGAGATAATGCAATTTGGCAACCGGCAATGTAATTAGCATGCCGAATATTACTTGGAATGTGAATTGGAACAAAATTGCCAATAGATAAGACCATTTTACAATTTGGGCCCAAGTTAGAAGCAGAGCCTAAGGTGTAAATTATCGATAGTCCATATCTCTGAAACTATAAGAGATAATGCAATATCGCAACCGGCAATGTAATTAGCATGCCGAATATTACTTGGAATGTGAATTGGGACGAAATCGCCAATAGATAAGGCCATTTTACAATTTGGGCCCAAGTTAGAAGCAGAGCCTAAGGTGTAAATTATCGATAGTCCATATCTCGGAAACTATAAGAGATAATGCAATTTGGCAAACGGCAATGTAATTAGCATACCGAATATTACTTGGAATGTGAATTGGAACGAAATCGCCAATAGATAAGACCATTTTACAATTTGGGCCCAAGTTAGAAGCAGAGCCTAAGGTGTAAATTATCGATAGCCCATATCTCGGAAACTATAAGAGATAATGCAATTTGGCAAACGGCAATGTAATTAGCATACCGAATATTACTTGGAATGTGAATTGGAACGAAATCGCCAATAGATAAGACCATTTTACAATTTGGGCCCAAGTTAGAAGCAGAGCCTAAGGTGTAAATTATCGATAGTCCATATCTCGGAAACTATAAGAGATAATGCAATTTGGCAACCGGCAATGTAATTAGCATGCCGAATATTAATTGGAATGTGAATTGGAACGAAATCGCCAATAGATAAGACCATTTTACAATTTGGGCCCAAGTTAGAAGCAGAGCCTAAGGTGTAAATTATCGATAGTCCATATCTCGGAAACTATAAGAGATAATGCAATTTGGCAACCGGCAATGTAATTAGCATGCCGAATATTACTTGGAATGTGAATTGGAACGAAATCGCCAATAGGTAAGACCATTTTACAATTTGGGCCCAAGTTAGAAGCAGAGCCTAAGGTGTAAATTATCGATAGTCCATATCTCGGAAACTATAAGAGATAATTCAATTTGGCAACCGGCAATGTAATTAGCATGCCGAATATTACTTGGAATGTGAATTGGAACGAAATCGCCAATAGATAAGACCATTTTACAATTTGGGCCCAAGTTAGAAGCAGAGCCTAAGGTGTAAATTATTGATAGTCCATATCTCGGAAACTATAAGAGATAATGCAATTTGGCAACCGGCAATGTAATTAGCATGCCGAATATTACTTGGAATGTGAATTGGAACGAAATCGCCAATAGAGAAGACCATTTTACAATTTGGGCCCAAGTTAGAAGCAGAGCCTAAGGTGTAAATTATCGATAGTCCATATCTCAGAAACTATAAGAGATAATGCAATTTGGCAATCGGCAATGTAATTAGCATGCCGAATATTACTTGGAATGTGAATTGGAACGAAATCGCCAATATATAAGGCCATTTTACAATTTGGGCCCAAGTTAGAAGCAGAGCCTAAGGTGTAAATTATCGATAATCCATATCTCGGAAACTATAAGAGATAATGCAATTTGGCAACCGGCAATGTAATTAGCATGCCGAGTATTACTTGGAATGTGAATTGGAACGAAATCGCCAATATATAAGACCATTTTACAATTTGGGCCCAAGTTAGCAGCAGAGCCTAAAGTGTAAATTATCGATAGTCCATATCTCGGAAACTATAAGAGATAATGCAATTTGGCAACCGGCAATGTAATTAGCATGCCGAATATTACTTGGAATGTGAATTGGAACGAAATCGCCAATATATAAGGCCATTTTACAATTTGGGCCCAAGTTAGAAGCAGAGCCTAAGGTGTAAATTATCGATAATCCATATCTCGGAAACTATAAGAGATAATGCAATTTGGCAACAGGCAATGTAATTAGCATGCCGAATATTACTTGGAATGTGAATTGGAACGAAATCGCCAATAGATAAGACCATTTTACAATTTGGGCCCAAGTTAGAAGCAGAGCCTAAGGTGTAAATTATCGATAGTCCATATCTCGGAAACTATAAGAGATAATGCAATTTGGCAACCGGCAATGTAATTAGCATGCCGAATATTACTTGGAATGTGAATTGGAACGAAATCGCCAATAGATAAGACCATTTTACAATTTGGGCCCAAGTTATAAGCAGAGCCTATGGTGTAAATTATCGATAGTCCATATCTCGGAAACTATAAGAGATAATGCAATTTGGCAACCGGCAATGTAATTAGCATGCCGAATATTACTTGGAATGTGAATTGGAACGAAATCGCCAATAGATAAGACCATTTTACAATTTGGGCCCAAGTTAGAAACAGAGCCTAAGGTGTAAATTATCGATAGTCCATATCTCGGAAACTATAAGAGATAATTCAATTTGGCAACCGGCAATGTAATTAGCATGCCGAATATTACTTGGAATGTGAATTGGAACGAAATCGCCAATGGATAAGACCATTTTACAATTTGGGCCCAAGTTAGAAGCAGAGCCTAAGGTGTAAATTATCGATAGTCCATATCTCGGAAACTATAAGATATAATGCAATTTGGCAACCGGCAATGTAATTAGCATGCCGAATATTACTTGGAATGTGAATTGGAACGAAATCGCCAATAGATAAGACCATTTTACAATTTGGGCCCAAGCTAGAAGCAGAGCCTAAGGTGTAAATTATCGATAGTCCATATCTCGGAAACTATAAGAGATAATGCAATTTGGCAACCGGCAATGTAATTAGCATGCCGAATATTACTTGGAATGTGAATTGGAACGAAATCGCCAATAGATAAGACCATTTTACAATTTGGGCCCAAGTTAGAAGCAGAGCCTAAGGTGTAAATTATCGATAGTCCATATCTCGGAAACTATAAGAGGTAATGCAATTTGGCAACCGGCAATGTAATTAGCATGCCGAATATTACTTGGAATGTGAATTGGAACGAAATTGCCAATAGATAAGACCATTTTACAATTTGGGCCCAAGTTAGAAGCAGAGCCTAAGGTGTAAATTATCGATAGTCCATATCTCGGAAACTATAAGAGATAATGCAATTTGGCAACCGGCAATGTAATTAGCATGCCGAATATTACTTGGAATGTGAATTGGAACGAAATCGCCAATAGATAAGACCATTTTACAATTTGGGCCCAAGTTAGAAGCAGAGCCTAAGGTGTAAATTATCGATAGTCCATATCTCGGAAACTATAAGAGATAATGCAATTTAGCAACCGGCAATGTAATTAGCATGCCGAATATTACTTGGAATCTGAATTGGAACGAAATCGCCAATAGATAAGACCATTTTACAATTTGGGCCCAAGTTAGAAACAGAGCCTAAGGTGTAAATTATTGATAGTCCATATCTCGGAAACTATAAGAGATAATGCAATTTCGCAACCGGCAATGTAATTAGCATGCCGAATATTACTTGGAGTGTGAATTGGAACGAAATCGCCAATAGATAAGACCATTTTACAATTTGGGCCCAAGTTAGAAGCAGAGCCTAAGGTGTAAATTATCGATAGTCCATATCTCGGAAACTATAAGAGATAATGCAATTTGGCAACCGGCAATGTAATTAGCATGCCGAATATTACTTGGAATGAGAATTGGAACGAAATCGCCAATAGGTAAGACCATTTTACAATTTGGGCCCAAGTTAGAAGCAGAGCCTAAGGTGTAAACTATCGATAGTCCATATCTCGGAAACTATAAGAGATAATTCAATTTGGCAACCGGCAATGTAATTAGCATGCCGAATATTACTTGGAATGTGAATTGGAACGAAATCGCCAATAGATAAGACCATTTTACAATTTGGGCCCAAGTTAGAAGCAGAGCCTAAGGTGTAAATTATCGATAGTCCATATCTCGGAAACTATAAGAGATAATGCAATTTGGCAACCGGCAATGTAATTAGCATGCCGAATATTACTTGGAATGTGAATTGGAACGAAATCGCCAATAGATAAGACGATTTTACAATTTGGGCCCAAGTTAGAAGCAGAGCCTAAGATGTAAATTATCGATAGTCCATATCTCGGAAACTATAAGAGATAATGCAATTTGGCAACCGGCAATGTAATTAGCATGCCGAATATTACTTGGAATGTGAATTGGAACGAAATCGCCAATAGATAAGACCATTTTACAATTTGGGCCCAAGTTAGAAGCAGAGCCTAAGGTGTAAATTATCGATAGTCCATATCTCGGAAACTATAAGAGATAATGCAATTTGGCAACCGGCAATGTAATTAGCATGCCGAATATTACGTGGAATGTGAATTGGAACGAAATCGCCAATAGGTAAGACCATTTTACAATTTGGGCCCAAGTTAGAAGCAGAGCCTAAGGTGTAAACTATCGATAGTCCATATCTCGGAAACTATAAGAGATAATTCAATTTGGCAACCGTCAATGTAATTAGCATGCCGGATATTACTTGGAATGTGAATTGGAACGAAATCGCCAATAGATAAGACCATTTTATAATTTGGGCCCAAGTTAGAAGCAGAGCCTAAGGTGTAAATTACCGATAGTCCATATCTCGGAAACTATAAGAGATAATGCAATTTGGCAACCTTCAATGTAATTAGCATGCCGAATATTACTTGGAATGTGAATTGGAACGAAATCGCCTATAGATAAGACGATTTTACAATTTGGGCCCAAGTTAGAAGCAGAGCCTAAGGTGTAAATTATCGATAGTCCATATCTCGGAAACTATAAGAGATAATGCAATTTGGCAACCGGCAATGTAATTAGCATGCCGAATATTACTTGGAATGTGAATTGGAACGAAATCGCCAATAGATAAGACCATTTTACAATTTGGGCCCAAGTTAGAAGCAGAGCCTAAGGTGTAAATTATCGATAGTCCATATCTCGGAAACTATAAGAGATAATTCAATTTGGCAACCGGCAATGTAATTAGCATGCCGAATATTACTTGGAATGTGAATTGGAACGAAATCGCCAATGGATAAGACCATTTTACAATTTGGGCCCAAGTTAGAAGCAGAGCCTAAGGTGTAAATTATCGATAGTCCATATCTCGGAAACTATAAGATATAATGCAATTTGGCAACCGGCAATGTAATTAGCATGCCGAATATTACTTGGAATGTGAATTGGAACGAAATCGCCAATAGATAAGACCATTTTACAATTTGGGCCCAAGTTATAAGCAGAGCCTATGGTGTAAATTATCGATAGTCCATATCTCGGAAACTATAAGAGATAATGCAATTTGGCAATCGGCAATGTAATTAGCATGCCGAATATTACTTGGAATGTGAATTGGAACGAAATCGCCAATAGATAAGACCATTTTACAATTTGGGCCCAAGTTAGAAGCAGAGCCTAAGGTGTAAATTATCGATAGTCCATATCTCGGAAACTATAAGAGTTAATGCAATTTGGCAACCGGCAATGTAATTAGCATGCCGAATATTACTTGGAATGTGAATTGGAACGAAATCGCCAATAGATAAGACCATTTTACAATTTGGGCCCAAGTTAGAAGCAGAGCCTAAGGTGTAAATTATCGATAGTCCATATCTCGGAAACTATAAGAGATAATGCAATTTGGCAACCGGCAATGTAATTAGCATGCCGAGTATTACTTGGAATGTGAATTGGAACGAAATCGCCAATAGATAAGACCATTTTACAATTTGGGCCCAAGTTAGAAGCAGAGCCTAAGGTGTAAATTATCGATAGTCCATATCTCGGAAACTATAAGAGATAATGCAATTTGGCAACCGGCAATGTAATTAGCATGCCGAATATTACTTGGAATGTGAATTGGAACGAAATCGCCAATAGATAAGACCATTTTACAATTTGGGCCCAAGTTAGAAGCAGAGCCTAAGGTGTAAATTATTGATAGTCCATATCTCGGAAACTATAAGAGATAATGCAATTTCGCAATCGGCAATGTAATTAGCATGCCGAATATCACTTGGAATGTGAATTGGGACGAAATCGCCAATAGATAAGACCATTTTACAATTTGGGCCCAAGTTAGAAGCAGAGCCTAAGGTGTAAATTATCGATAGTCCATATCTCGGAAACTATAAGAGATAATGCAATTTGGCAACCGGCAATGTAATTAGCATGCCGAATATTACTTGGAATGTGAATTGGAACGAAATCGCCAATAGATAAGACCATTTTACAATTTGGGCCCATGTTAGAAGCAGAGCCTAAGGTGTAAATTATCGAGAGTCCATATCTCGGAAACTATAAGAGATAATGCAATTTGGCAACCGGCAATGTAATTAGCATGCCGAATATTACTTGGAATGTGAATTGGAACGAAATCGCCAATAGATAAGACCATTTTACAATTTGGGCCCAAGTTAGAAGCAGAGCCTAAGGTGTAAATTATTGATGGTCCATATCTTGGAAACTATAAGAGATAATGCAATTTCGCAACCAGCAATGTAATTAGCATGCCGAATATTACTTGGAGTGTGAATTGGAACGAAATCGCCAATAGGTAAGACCATTTTACAATTTGGGCCCAAGTTAGAAGTAGAGCCTAAGGTGTAAATTATCGATAGTCCATATCTCGGAAACTATAAGAGATAATGCAATTTGGCAACCGGCAATGTAATTAGCATGCCGAATATTACTTGGAATGTGAATTGGAACGAAATCGCCAATATATAAGGCCATTTTACAATTTGGGCCCAAGTTAGAAGCAGAGCCTAAGGTGTAAATTATCGATAATCCATATCTCGGAAACTATAAGAGATAATGCAATTTGGCAACCGGCAATGTAATTAGCATGCCGAATATTACTTGGAATGTGAATTGGAACGAAATCGCCAATAGATAAGACCATTTTACAATTTGGGCCCAAGTTAGAAGCAGAGCCTAAGGTGTAAATTATTGATAGTCCATATCTCGGAAACTATAAGAGATAATGCAATTTGGCAACCGGCAATGTAATTAGCATGCCGAATATTACTTGGAATGTGAATTGGAACGAAATCGCCAATAGATAAGACCATTTTACAATTTGGGCCCAAGTTAGAAGCAGAGCCTAAGGTGTAAATTATCGATAGTCCATATCTCGGAAACTATAAGAGATAATGCAATTTGGCAACCGGCAATGTAATTAGCATGCCGAATATTACTTGGAATGTGAATTGGAACGAAATCGCCAATAGATAAGACCATTTTACAATTTGGGCCCAAGTTAGAAGCAGAGCCTAAGGTGTAAATTATCGATAGTCCATATCTCGGAAACTATAAGAGATAATGCAATTTGGCAACCGGCAATGTAATTAGCATGCCGAATATTACTTGGAATGTGAATTGGAACGAAATCGCCAATAGATAAGACCATTTTACAATTTGGGCCCAAGTTAGAAGCAGAGCCTAAGGTGTAAATTATTGATAGTCCATATCTCGGAAACTATAAGAGATAATGCAATTTCGCAACCGGCAATGTAATTAGCATGCCGAATATCACTTGGAATGTGAATTGGGACGAAATCGCCAATAGATAAGACTATTTTACAATTCGGGCCCAAGTTAGAAGCAGAGCCTAAGGTGTAAATTATCGATAGTCCATATCTCGGAAACTATAAGAGATAATGCAATTTGGCAACCGGCAATGTAATTAGCATGCCGAATATTACTTGGAATGTGAATTGGAACGAAATCGCCAATAGATAAGACCATTTTACAATTTGGGCCCAAGTTAGAAGCAGAGCCTAAGGTGTAAATTATCGATAGTCCATATCTCGGAAACTATAAGAGATAATGCAATTTGGCAACCGGCAATGTAATTAGCATGCCGAATATTACTTGGAATGTGAGTTGGAACGAAATCGCCAATAGATAAGACCATTTTACAATTTGGGCCCAAGTTATAAGCAGAGCCTATGGTGTAAATTATCGATAGTCCATATCTCGGAAACTATAAGAGATAATGCAATTTGGCAATCGGCAATGTAATTAGCATGCCGAATATTACTTGGAATGTGAATTGGAACGAAATCGCCAATAGATAAGACCATTTTACAATTTGGGCCCAAGTTAGAAGCAGAGCCTAAGGTGTAAATTATCGATAGTCCATATCTCGGAAACTATAAGAGTTAATGCAATTTGGCAACCGGCAATGTAATTAGCATGCCGAATATTACTTGGAATGTGAATTGGAACGAAATCTCCAATAGATAAGACCATTTTACAATTTGGGCCCAAGTTAGAAGCAGAGCCTAAGGTGTAAATTATCGATAGTCCATATCTCGGAAACTATAAGAGATAATGCAATTTGGCAACCGGCAATGTAATTAGCATGCCGAATATTACTTGGAATGTGAGTTGGAACGAAATCGCCAATAGATAAGACCATTTTACAATTTGGGCCCAAGTTATAAGCAGAGCCTATGGTGTAAATTATCGATAGTCCATATCTCGGAAACTATAAGAGATAATGCAATTTGGCAACCGGCAATGTAATTAGCATGCCGAATATTACTTGGAATGTGAATTGCAACTAAATCGCCAATAGATAAGACCATTTTACAATTTGGGCCCAAGTTAGAAGCAGAGCCTAAGGTGTAAATTATTGATAGTCCATATCTCGGAAACTATAAGAGATAATGCAATTTCGCAACCGGCAATGTAATTAGCATGCCGAATATCACTTGGAATGTGAATTGGGACGAAATCGCCAATAGATAAGACCATTTTACAATTTGGGCCCAAGTTAGAAGCAGAGCCTAAGGTGTAAATTATCGATAGTCCATATCTCGGAAACTATATGAGATAATGCAATTTGGCAACCGGCAATGTAATTAGCATGCCGAATATTACTTGGAATGTGAATTGGAACGAAATCGCCAATAGATAAGACCATTTTACAATTTGGGCCCAAGTTAGAATCAGAGCCTAAGATGTAAATTATCGATAGTCCATATCTCGGAAACTATAAGAGATAATGCAATTTGGCAACCGGCAATGTAATTAGCATGCCGAATATTACTTGGAATGTGAATTGGACCGAAATCGCCAATAGATAAGACCATTTTACAATTTGGGCCCAAGTTAGAAGCAGAGCCTAAGGTGTAAATTATCGATAGTCCATATCTCGGAAACTATAAGAGATAATGCAATTTGGCAACCGGCAATGTAATTAGCATGCCGAATATTACTTGGAATGTGAATTGGAACGAAATCGCCAATAGATAAGACGATTTTACAATTTGGGCCCAAGTTAGAAGCAGAGCCTAAGATGTAAATTATCGATAGTCCATATCTCGGAAACTATAAGAGATAATGCAATTTGGCAACCGGCAATGTAATTAGCATGCCGAATATTACTTGGAATGTGAATTGGAACGAAATCGCCAATAGATAAGACCATTTTACAATTTGGGCCCAAGTTAGAAGCAGAGCCTAAGGTGTAAATTATCGATAGTCCATATCTCGGAAACTATAAGAGATAATGCAATTTGGCAACCGGCAATGTAATTAGCATGCCGAATATTACTTGGAATGTGAATTGGAACGAAATCGCCAATAGGTAAGACCATTTTACAATTTGGGCCCAAGTTAGAAGCAGAGCCTAAGGTGTAAACTATCGATAGTCCATATCTCGGAAACTATAAGAGATAATTCAATTTGGCAACCGTCAATGTAATTAGCATGCCGGATATTACTTGGAATGTGAATTGGAACGAAATCGCCAATAGATAAGACCATTTTATAATTTGGGCCCAAGTTAGAAGCAGAGCCTAAGGTGTAAATTACCGATAGTCCATATCTCGGAAACTATAAGAGATAATGCAATTTGGCAACCTTCAATGTAATTAGCATGCCGAATATTACTTGGAATGTGAATTGGAACGAAATCGCCAATAGATAAGACGATTTTACAATTTGGGCCCAAGTTAGAAGCAGAGCCTAAGGTGTAAATTATCGATAGTCCATATCTCGGAAACTATAAGAGATAATGCAATTTGGCAACCGGCAATGTAATTAGCATGCCGAATATTACTTGGAATGTGAATTGGAACGAAATCGCCAATAGGTAAGACCATTTTACAATTTGGGCCCAAGTTAGAAGCAGAGCCTAAGGTGTAAATTATCGATAGTCCATATCTCGGAAACTATAAGAGATAATTCAATTTGGCAACCGGCAATGTAATTAGCATGCCGAATATTACTTGGAATGTGAATTGGAACGAAATCGCCAATAGATAAGACCATTTTACAATTTGGGCCCAAGTTAGAAGCAAAGCCTAAGGTGTAAATTATCGATAGTCCATATCTCGGAAACTATAAGATATAATGCAATTTGGCAACCGGCAATGTAATTAGCATGCCGAATATTACTTGGAATGTGAATTGGAACGAAATCGCCAATAGATAAGACCATTTTACAATTTGGGCCCAAGTTAGAAGCAGAGCCTAAGGTGTAAATTATCGATAGTCCATATCTCGGAAACTATAAGAGATAATGCAATTTGGCAACCGGCAATGTAATTAGCATGCCGAATATTAATTGGAATGTGAATTGGAACGAAATCGCCAATAGATAAGACCATTTTACAATTTGGGCCCAAGTTAGAAGCAGAGCCTAAGGTGTAAATTATCGATAGTCCATATCTCGGAAACTATAAGAGATAATGCAATTTGGCAACCGGCAATGTAATTAGCATGCCGAATATTACTTGGAATGTGAATTGGACCGAAATCGCCAATAGGTAAGACCATTTTACAATTTGGGCCCAAGTTAGAAGCAGAGCCTAAGGTGTAAATTATCGATAGTCCATATCTCGGAAACTATAAGAGATAATTCAATTTGGCAACAGGCAATGTAATTAGCATGCCGAATATTACTTGGAATGTGAATTGGAACGAAATCGCCAATAGATAAGACCATTTTACAATTTGGGCCCAAGTTAGAAGCAGAGCCTAAGGTGTAAATTATTGATAGTCCATATCTCGGAAACTATAAGAGATAATGCAATTTGGCAAACGGCAATGTAATTAGCATGCCGAATATTACTTGGAATGTGAATTGGAACGAAATCGCCAATAGATAAGACCATTTTACAATTTGGGCCCAAGTTAGAAGCAGAGCTTAAGGTGTAAATTATCGATAGTCCATATCTCGGAAACTATAAGAGATAATGCAATTTGGCAACCGGCAATGTAATTAGCATGCCGAATATTACTTGGAATGTGAATTGGAACGAAATCGCCAATAGATAAGACCATTTTACAATTTGGGCCCAAGTTAGAAGCAGAGCCTAAGGTGTAAATTATCGATAGTCCATATCTCGGAAACTATAAGAGATAATGCAATTTGGCAACCGGCAATGTAATTAGCATGCCGAATATTACTTGGAATGTGAATTGGAACGAAATCGCCAATAGATAAGACCATTTTACAATTTGGGCCCAAGTTAGAAGCAGAGCCTAAGGTGTAAATTATCGATAGTCCATATCTCGGAAACTATAAGAGATAATGCAATTTGGCAACCGGCAATGTAATTAGCATGCCGAATATTAATTGGAATGTGAATTGGAACGAAATCGCCAATAGATAAGACCATTTTACAATTTGGGCCCAAGTTAGAAGCAGAGCCTAAGGTGTAAATTATCGATAGTCCATATCTCGGAAACTATAAGAGATAATGCAATTTGGCAACCGGCAATGTAATTAGCATGCCGAATATTACTTGGAATGTGAATTGGACCGAAATCGCCAATAGGTAAGACCATTTTACAATTTGGGCCCAAGTTAGAAGCAGAGCCTAAGGTGTAAATTATCGATAGTCCATATCTCGGAAACTATAAGAGATAATTCAATTTGGCAACAGGCAATGTAATTAGCATGCCGAATATTACTTGGAATGTGAATTGGAACGAAATCGCCAATAGATAAGACCATTTTACAATTTGGGCCCAAGTTAGAAGCAGAGCCTAAGGTGTAAATTATTGATAGTCCATATCTCGGAAACTATAAGAGATAATGCAATTTGGCAAACGGCAATGTAATTAGCATGCCGAATATTACTTGGAATGTGAATTGGAACGAAATCGCCAATAGATAAGACCATTTTACAATTTGGGCCCAAGTTAGAAGCAGAGCTTAAGGTGTAAATTATCGATAGTCCATATCTCGGAAACTATAAGAGATAATGCAATTTGGCAACCGGCAATGTAATTAGCATGCCGAATATTACTTGGAATGTGAATTGGAACGAAATCGCCAATAGATAAGACCATTTTACAATTTGGGCCCAAGTTAGAAGCAGAGCCTAAGGTGTAAATTATCGATAGTCCATATCTCGGAAACTATAAGAGATAATGCAATTTGGCAACCGGCAATGTAATTAGCATGCCGAATATTACTTGGAATGTGAATTGGAACGAAATCGCCAATAGATAAGACCATTTTACAATTTGGGCCCAAGTTAGAAGCAGAGCCTAAGGTGTAAATTATCGATAGTCCATATCTCGGAAACTATAAGAGATAATGCAATTTGGCAACCGGCAATGTAATTAGCCTGCCGAATATTACTTGGAATGTGAATTGGAACGAAATAGCCAATAGATAAGACCATTTTACAATTTGGGCCCAAGTTAGAAGCAGAGCCTAAGGTGTAAATTATCGATAGTCCATATCTCGGAAACTATAAGAGATAATGCAATTTGGCAACCGGCAATGTAATTAGCATGCCGAATATTACTTGGAATGTGAATTGGAACGAAATCGCCAATAGATAAGACCATTTTACAATTTGGGCCCAAGTTAGAAGCAGAGCCTAAGGTGTAAATTATCGATAGTCCATATATCGGAAACTATAAGAGATAATGCAATTTGGCAACCGGCAATGTAATTAGCATGCCGAATATTACTTGGAATGTGAATTGGAACGAAATCGCCAATAGGTAAGACCATTTTACAATTTGGGCCCAAGTTAGAAGCAGAGCCTAAGGTGTAAATTATCGATAGTCCATATCTCGGAAACTATAAGAGATAATGCAATTTGGCAACCGGCAATGTAATTAGCATGCCGAATATTACTTGGAATGTGAATTGGAACGAAATCGCCAATAGGTAAGACCATTTTACAATTTGGGCCCAAGTTAGAAGCAGAGCCTAAGATGTAAATTATCGATAGTCCATATCTCGTAAACTATAAGAGATAATGCAATTTGGCAACCAGCAATGTAATTAGCATGCCGAATATTACTTGGAATGTGAATTGGAACGAAATCGCCAATAGATAAGACCATTTTACAATTTGGGCCCAAGTTAGAAGCAGAGCCTAAGGTGTAAATTATCGATAGTCCATATCTCGGAAACTATAAGAGATAATGCAATTTGGCAACCGGCAATGTAATTAGCATGCCGAATATTACTTGGAATGTGAATTGGAACGAAATCGCCAATAGGTAAGACCATTTTACAATTTGGGCCCAAGTTAGAAGCAGAGCCTAAGATGTAAATTATCGATAGTCCATATCTCGTAAACTATAAGAGATAATGCAATTTGGCAACCGGCAATGTAATTAGCATGCCGAATATTACTTGGAATGTGAATTGGAACGAAATCGCCAATAGATAAGACCATTTTATAATTTGGGCCCAAGTTAGAAGCAGAGCCTAAGGTGTAAATTACCGATAGTCCATATCTCGGAAACTATAAGAGATAATGCAATTTGGCAACCTTCAATGTAATTAGCATGCCGAATATTACTTGGAATGTGAATTGGAACGAAATCGCCAATAGATAAGACGATTTTACAATTTGGGCCCAAGTTAGAAGCAGAGCCTAAGGTGTAAATTATCGATAGTCCATATCTCGGAAACTATAAGAGATAATGCAATTTGGCAACCGGCAATGTAATTAGCATGCCGAATATTACTTGGAATGTGAATTGGAACGAAATCGCCAATAGGTAAGACCATTTTACAATTTGGGCCCAAGTTAGAAGCAGAGCCTAAGGTGTAAATTATCGATAGTCCATATCTCGGAAACTATAAGAGATAATTCAATTTGGCAACCGGCAATGTAATTAGCATGCCGAATATTACTTGGAATGTGAATTGGAACGAAATCGCCAATAGATAAGACCATTTTACAATTTGGGCCCAAGTTAGAAGCAAAGCCTAAGGTGTAAATTATCGATAGTCCATATCTCGGAAACTATAAGATATAATGCAATTTGGCAACCGGCAATGTAATTAGCATGCCGAATATTACTTGGAATGTGAATTGGAACGAAATCGCCAATAGATAAGACCATTTTACAATTTGGGCCCAAGTTAGAAGCAGAGCCTAAGGTGTAAATTATCGATAGTCCATATCTCGGAAACTATAAGAGATAATGCAATTTGGCAAACGGCAACGTAATTAGCATGCCGAATATTACTTGGAATGTGAATTGGAATGAAATCGCCAATAGATAAGACCATTTTACAATTTGGGCCCAAGTTAGAAGCAGAGCCTAAGGTGTAAATTATCGATAGTCCATATCTCGGAAACTATAAGAGATAATGCAGTTTGGCAACCGGCAATGTAATTAGCATGCCGAATATTACTTGGAATGCGAATTGGAACGAAATCGCCAATAGATAAGACCATTTTACAATTTGGGCCCAAGTTAGAAGCAGAGCCTAAGGTGTAAATTATCGATAGTCCATATCTCGGAAACTATAAGAGATAATGCAATTTGGCAACCGGCAATGTAATTAGCATGCCGAATATTACTTGGAATGTGAATTGGAACGAAATCGCCAATAGATAAGACCATTTTACAATTTGGGCCCAAGTTAGAAGCAGAGCCTAAGGTGTAAATTATCGATAGTCCATATCTCGGAAACTATAAGAGATAATGCAATTTGGCAACCGGCAATGTAATTAGCATACCGAATATTACTTGGAATGTGAATTGGAACGAAATCGCCAATAGATAAGACCATTTTACAATTTGGGCCCAAGTTAGAAGCAGAGCCTAAGGTGTAAATTATTGATAGTCCATATATCGGAAACTATAAGAGATAATGCAATTTGGCAACCGGCAATGTAATTAGCATGCCGAATATTACTTGGAATGTGAATTGGAACGAAATCGCCAATAGGTAAGACCATTTTACAATTTGGGCCCAAGTTAGAAGCAGAGCCTAAGGTGTAAATTATCGATAGTCCATATCTCGGAAACTATAAGAGATAATTCAATTTGGCAACCAGCAATGTAATTAGCATGCCGAATATTACTTGGAATGTGAATTGGAACGAAATCGCCAATAGATAAGACCATTTTACAATTTGGGCCCAAGTTAGAAGCAGAGCCTAAGGTGTAAATTATCGAAAGTCCATATCTCGGAAACTATAAGAGATAATGCAATTTGGCAACCGGCAATGTAATTAGCATGCCGAATATTACTTGGAATGTGAATTGGAACGAAATCGCCAATAGATAAGACCATTTTACAATTTGGGCCCAAGTTAGAAGCAGAGCCTAAGGTGTAAATTATCGATAGTCCATATCTCGGAAACTATAAGAGATAATGCAATTTGGCAACCGGCAATGTAATTAGCATGCCGAATATTACTTGGAATGTGAATTGGAACGAAATCGCCAATAGATAAGACCATTTTACAATTTGGGCCCAAGTTAGAAGCAGAGCCTAAGGTGTAAATTATCGATAGTCCATATCTCGGAAACTATAAGAGATAATGCAATTTGGCAACCGGCAATGTAATTAGCATGCCGAATATTACTTGGAATGTGAATTGGAACGAAATCGCCAATAGATAAGACGATTTTACAATTTGGGCCCAAGTTAGAAGCAGAGCCTAAGATGTAAATTATCGATAGTCCATATCTCGGAAACTATAAGAGATAATGCAATTTGGCAACCGGCAATGTAATTAGCATGCCGAATATTACTTGGAATGTGAATTGGAACGAAATGGCCAATAGATAAGACCATTTTACAATTTGGGCCCAAGTTAGAAGCAGAGCCTAAGGTGTAAATTATCGATAGTCCATATCTCGGAAACTATAAGAGATAATGCAATTTGGCAACCGGCAATGTAATTAGCATGCCGAATATTACTTGGAATGTGAATTGCAACTAAATCGCCAATAGATAAGACCATTTTACAATTTGGGCCCAAGTTAGAAGCAGAGCCTAAGGTGTAAATTATCGATAGTCCATATCTCGGAAACTATAAGAGATAATGCAATTTGGCAAACGGGAATGTAATTAGCATGCCGAATATTACTTGGAATGTGAATTGGAACGAAATCGCCAATAGATAAGACCATTTTACAATTTGGGCCCAAGTTAGAAGCAGAGCCTAAGGTGTAAATTATCGATAGTCCATATCTCGGAAACTATAAGAGATAATGCAATTTGGCAACCGGCAATGTAATTAGCATGCCGAATATTACTTGGAATGTGAATTGGAACGAAATCGCCAATAGATAAGACCATTTTACAATTTGGGCCCAAGTTAGAAGCAGAGCCTAAGGTGTAAATTATTGATAGTCCATATCTCGGAAACTATAAGAGATAATGCAATTTGGCAACCGGCAATGTAATTAGCATGCCGAATATTACTTGGAATGTGAATTGGAACGAAATCGCCAATAGAGAAGACCATTTTACAATTTGGGCCCAAGTTAGAAGCAGAGCCTAAGATGTAAATTATCGATAGTCCATATCTCGGAAACTATAAGAGATAATGCAATTTGGCAACCGGCAATGTAATTAGCATGCCGAATATTACTTGGAATGTGAATTGGAACGAAATCGCCAATAGATAAGACCATTTTACAATTTGGGCCCAAGTTAGAAGCAGAGCCTAAGGTGTAAATTATCGATAGTCCATATCTCGGAAACTATAAGAGATAATGCAATTTGGCAAACGGCAACGTAATTAGCATGCCGAATATTACTTGGAATGTGAATTGGAATGAAATCGCCAATAGATAAGACCATTTTACAATTTGGGCCCAAGTTAGAAGCAGAGCCTAAGGTGTAAATTATCGATAGTCCATATCTCGGAAACTATAAGAGATAATGCAGTTTGGCAACCGGCAATGTAATTAGCATGCCGAATATTACTTGGAATGCGAATTGGAACGAAATCGCCAATAGATAAGACCATTTTACAATTTGGGCCCAAGTTAGAAGCAGAGCCTAAGGTGTAAATTATCGATAGTCCATATCTCGGAAACTATAAGAGATAATGCAATTTGGCAACCGGCAATGTAATTAGCATGCCGAATATTACTTGGAATGTGAATTGGAACGAAATCGCCAATAGATAAGACCATTTTACAATTTGGGCCCAAGTTAGAAGCAGAGCCTAAGGTGTAAATTATTGATAGTCCATATCTCGGAAACTATAAGAGATAATGCAATTTGGCAACCGGCAATGTAATTAGCATGCCGAATATTACTTGGAATGTGAATTGGAACGAAATCGCCAATAGAGAAGACCATTTTACAATTTGGGCCCAAGTTAGAAGCAGAGCCTAAGATGTAAATTATCGATAGTCCATATCTCGGAAACTATAAGAGATAATGCAATTTGGCAACCGGCAATGTAATTAGCATGCCGAATATTACTTGGAATGTGAATTGGAACGAAATCGCCAATAGATAAGACCATTTTACAATTTGGGCCCAAGTTAGAAGCAGAGCCTAAGGTGTAAATTATCGATAGTCCATATCTCGGAAACTATAAGAGATAATGCAATTTGGCAAACGGCAACGTAATTAGCATGCCGAATATTACTTGGAATGTGAATTGGAATGAAATCGCCAATAGATAAGACCATTTTACAATTTGGGCCCAAGTTAGAAGCAGAGCCTAAGGTGTAAATTATCGATAGTCCATATCTCGGAAACTATAAGAGATAATGCAGTTTGGCAACCGGCAATGTAATTAGCATGCCGAATATTACTTGGAATGCGAATTGGAACGAAATCGCCAATAGATAAGACCATTTTACAATTTGGGCCCAAGTTAGAAGCAGAGCCTAAGGTGTAAATTATCGATAGTCCATATCTCGGAAACTATAAGAGATAATGCAATTTGGCAACCGGCAATGTAATTAGCATGCCGAATATTACTTGGAATGTGAATTGGAACGAAATCGCCAATAGATAAGACCATTTTACAATTTGGGCCCAAGTTAGAAGCAGAGCCTAAGGTGTAAATTATCGATAGTCCATATCTCGGAAACTATAAGAGATAATGCAATTTGGCAACCGGCAATGTAATTAGCATACCGAATATTACTTGGAATGTGAATTGGAACGAAATCGCCAATAGATAAGACCATTTTACAATTTGGGCCCAAGTTAGAAGCAGAGCCTAAGGTGTAAATTATTGATAGTCCATATATCGGAAACTATAAGAGATAATGCAATTTGGCAACCGGCAATGTAATTAGCATGCCGAATATTACTTGGAATGTGAATTGGAACGAAATCGCCAATAGGTAAGACCATTTTACAATTTGGGCCCAAGTTAGAAGCAGAGCCTAAGGTGTAAATTATCGATAGTCCATATCTCGGAAACTATAAGAGATAATTCAATTTGGCAACCAGCAATGTAATTAGCATGCCGAATATTACTTGGAATGTGAATTGGAACGAAATCGCCAATAGATAAGACCATTTTACAATTTGGGCCCAAGTTAGAAGCAGAGCCTAAGGTGTAAATTATCGAAAGTCCATATCTCGGAAACTATAAGAGATAATGCAATTTGGCAACCGGCAATGTAATTAGCATGCCGAATATTACTTGGAATGTGAATTGGAACGAAATCGCCAATAGATAAGACCATTTTACAATTTGGGCCCAAGTTAGAAGCAGAGCCTAAGGTGTAAATTATCGATAGTCCATATCTCGGAAACTATAAGAGATAATGCAATTTGGCAACCGGCAATGTAATTAGCATGCCGAATATTACTTGGAATGTGAATTGGAACGAAATCGCCAATAGATAAGACCATTTTACAATTTGGGCCCAAGTTAGAAGCAGAGCCTAAGGTGTAAATTATCGATAGTCCATATCTCGGAAACTATAAGAGATAATTCAATTTGGCAACCGGCAAAGTAATTAGCATGCCGGATATTACTTGGAATGTGAATTGGAACGAAATCGCCAATAGATAAGACCATTTTACAATTTGGGCCCAAGTTAGAAGCAGAGCCTAAGGTGTAAATTATCGATAGTCCATATCTCGGAAACTATAAGAGATAATGCAATTTGGCAACCGGCAATGTAATTAGCATGCCGAATATTACTTGGAATGTGAATTGGAACGAAATCGCCAATAGATAAGACCATTTTACAATTTGGGCCCAAGTTAGAAGCAGAGCCTAAGGTGTAAATTATCGATAGTCCATATCTCGGAAACTATAAGAGATAATGCAATTTGGCAACCGGCAATGTAATTAGCATGCCGAATATTACTTGGAATGTGAATTGGAACGAAATCGCCAATAGATAAGACGATTTTACAATTTGGGCCCAAGTTAGAAGCAGAGCCTAAGATGTAAATTATCGATAGTCCATATCTCGGAAACTATAAGAGATAATGCAATTTGGCAACCGGCAATGTAATTAGCATGCCGAATATTACTTGGAATGTGAATTGGAACGAAATCGCCAATAGATAAGACCATTTTACAATTTGGGCCCAAGTTAGAAGCAGAGCCTAAGGTGTAAATTATCGATAGTCCATATCTCGGAAACTATAAGAGATAATGCAATTTGGCAACCGGCAATGTAATTAGCATGCCGAATATTACTTGGAATGTGAATTGGAACGAAATCGCCAATAGATAAGACGATTTTACAATTTGGGCCCAAGTTAGAAGCAGAGCCTAAGATGTAAATTATCGATAGTCCATATCTCGGAAACTATAAGAGATAATGCAATTTGGCAACCGGCAATGTAATTAGCATGCCGAATATTACTTGGAATGTGAATTGGAACGAAATGGCCAATAGATAAGACCATTTTACAATTTGGGCCCAAGTTAGAAGCAGAGCCTAAGGTGTAAATTATCGATAGTCCATATCTCGGAAACTATAAGAGATAATGCAATTTGGCAACCGGCAATGTAATTAGCATGCCGAATATTACTTGGAATGTGAATTGCAACTAAATCGCCAATAGATAAGACCATTTTACAATTTGGGCCCAAGTTAGAAGCAGAGCCTAAGGTGTAAATTATCGATAGTCCATATCTCGGAAACTATAAGAGATAATGCAATTTGGCAAACGGGAATGTAATTAGCATGCCGAATATTACTTGGAATGTGAATTGGAACGAAATCGCCAATAGATAAGACCATTTTACAATTTGGGCCCAAGTTAGAAGCAGAGCCTAAGGTGTAAATTATCGATAGTCCATATCTCGGAAACTATAAGAGATAATGCAATTTGGCAACCGGCAATGTAATTAGCATGCCGAATATTACTTGGAATGTGAATTGGAACGAAATCGCCAATAGATAAGACCATTTTACAATTTGGGCCCAAGTTAGAAGCAGAGCCTAAGGTGTAAATTATTGATAGTCCATATCTCGGAAACTATAAGAGATAATGCAATTTGGCAACCGGCAATGTAATTAGCATGCCGAATATTACTTGGAATGTGAATTGGAACGAAATCGCCAATAGAGAAGACCATTTTACAATTTGGGCCCAAGTTAGAAGCAGAGCCTAAGATGTAAATTATCGATAGTCCATATCTCGGAAACTATAAGAGATAATGCAATTTGGCAACCGGCAATGTAATTAGCATGCCGAATATTACTTGGAATGTGAATTGGAACGAAATCGCCAATAGATAAGACCATTTTACAATTTGGGCCCAAGTTAGAAGCAGAGCCTAAGGTGTAAATTATCGATAGTCCATATCTCGGAAACTATAAGAGATAATGCAATTTGGCAACCGGCAATGTAATTAGCATGCCGAATATTACTTGGAATGTGAATTGCAACTAAATCGCCAATAGATAAGACCATTTTACAATTTGGGCCCAAGTTAGAAGCAGAGCCTAAGGTGTAAATTATCGATAGTCCATATCTCGGAAACTATAAGAGATAATGCAATTTGGCAACCGGCAATGTAATTAGCATGCCGAATATTACTTGGAATGTGAATTGGAACGAAATCGCCAATAGATAAGACCATTTTACAATTTGGGCCCAAGTTAGAAGCAGAGCCTAAGGTGTAAATTATCGATAGTCCATATCTCGGAAACTATAAGAGATAATGCAATTTGGCAACCGGCAATGTAATTAGCATGCCGAATATTACTTGGAATGTGAATTGCAACTAAATCGCCAATAGATAAGACCATTTTACAATTTGGGCCCAAGTTAGAAGCAGAGCCTAAGGTGTAAATTATCGATAGTCCATATCTCGGAAACTATAAGAGATAATGCAATTTGGCAACCGGCAATGTAATTAGCATGCCGAATATTACTTGGAATGTGAATTGGAACGAAATCGCCAATAGATAAGACCATTTTACAATTTGGGCCCAAGTTAGAAGCAGAGCCTAAGGTGTAAATTATCGATAGTCCATATCTCGGAAACTATAAGAGATAATGCAATTTGGCAACCGGCAATGTAATTAGCATGCCGAATATTACTTGGAATGTGAATTGGAACGAAATCGCCAATAGATAAGACCATTTTACAATTTGGGCCCAAGTTAGAAGCAGAGCCTAAGGTGTAAATTATTGATAGTCCATATCTCGGAAACTATAAGAGATAATGCAATTTGGCAACCGGCAATGTAATTAGCATGCCGAATATTACTTGGAATGTGAATTGCAACTAAATCGCCAATAGAGAAGACCATTTTAGAATTTGGGCCCAAGTTAGAAGCAGAGCCTAAGGTGTAAATTATCGATAGTCCATATCTCGGAAACTATAAGAGATAATGCAATTTGGCAACCGGCAATGTAATTAGCATGCCGAATATTACTTGGAATGTGAATTGGAACGAAATCGCCAATAGATAAGACCATTTTACAATTTGGGCCCAAGTTAGAAGCAGAGCCTAAGGTGTAAATTATTGATAGTCCATATCTCGGAAACTATAAGAGATAATGCAATTTGGCAACCGGCAATGTAATTAGCATGCCGAAAATTACTTGGAATGTGAATTGGAACGAAATCGCCAATAGAGAAGACCATTTTACAATTTGGGCCCAAGTTAGAAGCAGAGCCTAAGATGTAAATTATCGATAGTCCATATCTCGGAAACTATAAGAGATAATGCAATTTGGCAACCGGCAATGTAATTAGCATGCCGAATATTACTTGGAATGTGAATTGGAACGAAATCGCCAATAGATAAGACCATTTTACAATTTGGGCCCAAGTTAGAAGCAGAGCCTAAGGTGTAAATTATCGATAGTCCATATCTCGGAAACTATAAGAGATAATGCAATTTGGCAACCGGCAATGTAATTAGCATGCCGAATATTACTTGGAATGTGAATTGCAACTAAATCGCCAATAGATAAGACCATTTTACAATTTGGGCCCAAGTTAGAAGCAGAGCCTAAGGTGTAAATTATCGATAGTCCATATCTCGGAAACTATAAGAGATAATGCAATTTGGCAACCGGCAATGTAATTAGCATGCCGAATATTACTTGGAATGTGAATTGGAACGAAATCGCCAATAGATAAGACCATTTTACAATTTGGGCCCAAGTTAGAAGCAGAGCCTAAGGTGTAAATTATCGATAGTCCATATCTCGGAAACTATAAGAGATAATGCAATTTGGCAACCGGCAATGTAATTAGCATGCCGAATATTACTTGGAATGTGAATTGCAACTAAATCGCCAATAGATAAGACCATTTTACAATTTGGGCCCAAGTTAGAAGCAGAGCCTAAGGTGTAAATTATCGATAGTCCATATCTCGGAAACTATAAGAGATAATGCAATTTGGCAACCGGCAATGTAATTAGCATGCCGAATATTACTTGGAATGTGAATTGGAACGAAATCGCCAATAGATAAGACCATTTTACAATTTGGGCCCAAGTTAGAAGCAGAGCCTAAGGTGTAAATTATCGATAGTCCATATCTCGGAAACTATAAGAGATAATGCAATTTGGCAACCGGCAATGTAATTAGCATGCTGAATATTACTTGGAATGTGAATTGGAACGAAATCGCCAATAGATAAGACCATTTTACAATTTGGGCCCAAGTTAGAAGCAGAGCCTAAGGTGTAAATTATTGATAGTCCATATCTCGGAAACTATAAGAGATAATGCAATTTGGCAACCGGCAATGTAATTAGCATGCCGAATATTACTTGGAATGTGAATTGCAACTAAATCGCCAATAGAGAAGACCATTTTAGAATTTGGGCCCAAGTTAGAAGCAGAGCCTAAGGTGTAAATTATCGATAGTCCATATCTCGGAAACTATAAGAGATAATGCAATTTGGCAACCGGCAATGTAATTAGCATGCCGAATATTACTTGGAATGTGAATTGGAACGAAATCGCCAATAGATAAGACGATTTTACAATTTGGGCCCAAGTTAGAAGCAGAGCCTAAGATGTAAATAATCGATAGTCCATATCTCGGAAACTATAAGAGATAATGCAATTTGGCAACCGGCAATGTAATTAGCATGCCGAATAATACTTGGAATGTGAATTGGAACGAAATCGCCAATAGATAAGACCATTTTACAATTTGGGCCCAAGTTAGAAGCAGAGCCTAAGGTGTAAATTATCGATAGTCCATATCTCGGAAACTATAAGAGATAATGCAATTTGGCAACCGGCAATGTAATTAGCATGCCGAATATTACTTGGAATGTGAATTGGAACGAAATCGCCAATAGATAAGACCATTTTACAATTTGGGCCCAAGTTAGAAGCAGAGCCTAAGGTGTAAATTATCGATAGTCCATATCTCGGAAACTATAAGAGATAATGCAATTTGGCAACCGGCAATGTAATTAGCATGCCGAATATTACTTGGAATGTGAATTGGAACGAAATCGCCAATAGAGAAGACCATTTTACAATTTGGGCCCAAGTTAGAAGCAGAGCCTAAGGTGTAAATTATCGATAGTCCATATCTCGGAAACTATAAGAGATAATGCAATTTGGCAACCGGCGATGTAATTAGCATGCCGAATATTACTTGGAATGTGAATTGGAACGAAATCGCCAATAGATAAGACCATTTTACAATTTGGGCCCAAGTTAGAAGCAGAGCCTAAGGTGTAAATTATCGATAGTCCATATCTCGGAAACTATAAGAGGTAATGCAATTTGGCAACCGGCAATGTAATTAGCATGCCGAATATTACTTGGAATGTGAATTGGAACGAAATCGCCAATAGATAAGACCATTTTACAATTTGGGCCCAAGTTAGAAGCAGAGCCTAAGGTGTAAATTATCGATAGTCCATATCTCGGAAACTATAAGAGATAATGCAATTTGGCAACCGGCAATGTAATTAGCATGCCGAATATTACTTGGAATGTGAATTGGAACGAAATCGCCAATAGATAAGACCATTTTACAATTTGGGCCCAAGTTAGAAGCAGAGCCTAAGGTGTAAATTATCGATAGTCCATATCTCGGAAACTATAAGAGATAATGCAATTTGGCAACCGGCAATGTAATTAGCATGCCGAATATTACTTGGAATGTGAATTGGAACGAAATCGCCAATAGATAAGACGATTTTACAATTTGGGCCCAAGTTAGAAGCAGAGCCTAAGATGTAAATTATCGATAGTCCATATCTCGGAAACTATAAGAGATAATGCAATTTGGCAACCGGCAATGTAATTAGCATGCCGAATATTACTTGGAATGTGAATTGGAACGAAATGGCCAATAGATAAGACCATTTTACAATTTGGGCCCAAGTTAGAAGCAGAGCCTAAGGTGTAAATTATCGATAGTCCATATCTCGGAAACTATAAGAGATAATGCAATTTGGCAACCGGCAATGTAATTAGCATGCCGAATATTACTTGGAATGTGAATTGCAACTAAATCGCCAATAGATAAGACCATTTTACAATTTGGGCCCAAGTTAGAAGCAGAGCCTAAGGTGTAAATTATCGATAGTCCATATCTCGGAAACTATAAGAGATAATGCAATTTGGCAAACGGGAATGTAATTAGCATGCCGAATATTACTTGGAATGTGAATTGGAACGAAATCGCCAATAGATAAGACCATTTTACAATTTGGGCCCAAGTTAGAAGCAGAGCCTAAGGTGTAAATTATCGATAGTCCATATCTCGGAAACTATAAGAGATAATGCAATTTGGCAACCGGCAATGTAATTAGCATGCCGAATATTACTTGGAATGTGAATTGGAACGAAATCGCCAATAGATAAGACCATTTTACAATTTGGGCCCAAGTTAGAAGCAGAGCCTAAGGTGTAAATTATTGATAGTCCATATCTCGGAAACTATAAGAGATAATGCAATTTGGCAACCGGCAATGTAATTAGCATGCCGAATATTACTTGGAATGTGAATTGGAACGAAATCGCCAATAGAGAAGACCATTTTACAATTTGGGCCCAAGTTAGAAGCAGAGCCTAAGATATAAATTATCGATAGTCCATATCTCGGAAACTATAAGAGATAATGCAATTTGGCAACCGGCAATGTAATTAGCATGCCGAATATTACTTGGAATGTGAATTGGAACGAAATCGCCAATAGATAAGACCATTTTACAATTTGGGCCCAAGTTAGAAGCAGAGCCTAAGGTGTAAATTATCGATAGTCCATATCTCGGAAACTATAAGAGATAATGCAATTTGGCAACCCGCAATGTAATTAGCATGCCGAATATTACTTGGAATGTGAATTGCAACTAAATCGCCAATAGATAAGACCATTTTACAATTTGGGCCCAAGTTAGAAGCAGAGCCTAAGGTGTAAATTATCGATAGTCCATATCTCGGAAACTATAAGAGATAATGCAATTTGGCAACCGGCAATGTAATTAGCATGCCGAATATTACTTGGAATGTGAATTGGAACGAAATCGCCAATAGATAAGACCATTTTACAATTTGGGCCCAAGTTAGAAGCAGAGCCTAAGGTGTAAATTATCGATAGTCCATATCTCGGAAACTATAAGAGATAATGCAATTTGGCAACCGGCAATGTAATTAGCATGCCGAATATTACTTGGAATGTGAATTGGAACGAAATCGCCAATAGATAAGACCATTTTACAATTTGGGCCCAAGTTAGAAGCAGAGCCTAAGGTGTAAATTATCGATAGTCCATATATCGGAAACTATAAGAGATAATGCAATTTGGCAACCGGCAATGTAATTAGCATGCCGAATATTACTTGGAATGTGAATTGGAACGAAATCGCCAATAGGTAAGACCATTTTACAATTTGGGCCCAAGTTAGAAGCAGAGCCTAAGGTGTAAATTATCGATAGTCCATATCTCGGAAACTATAAGAGATAATTCAATTTGGCAACCAGCAATGTAATTAGCATGCCGAATATTACTTGGAATGTGAATTGGAACGAAATCGCCAATAGATAAGACCATTTTACAATTTGGGCCCAAGTTAGAAGCAGAGCCTAAGGTGTAAATTATCGAAAGTCCATATCTCGGAAACTATAAGAGATAATGCAATTTGGCAACCGGCAATGTAATTAGCATGCCGAATATTACTTGGAATGTGAATTGGAACGAAATCGCCAATAGATAAGACCATTTTACAATTTGGGCCCAAGTTAGAAGCAGAGCCTAAGGTGTAAATTATCGATAGTCCATATCTCGGAAACTATAAGAGATAATGCAATTTGGCAACCGGCAATGTAATTAGCATGCCGAATATTACTTGGAATGTGAATTGGAACGAAATCGCCAATAGATAAGACCATTTTACAATTTGGGCCCAAGTTAGAAGCAGAGCCTAAGGTGTAAATTATCGATAGTCCATATCTCGGAAACTATAAGAGATAATTCAATTTGGCAACCGGCAAAGTAATTAGCATGCCGGATATTACTTGGAATGTGAATTGGAACGAAATCGCCAATAGATAAGACCATTTTACAATTTGGGCCCAAGTTAGAAGCAGAGCCTAAGGTGTAAATTATCGATAGTCAATATCTCGGAAACTATAAGAGATAATGCAATTTGGCAACCGGCAATGTAATTAGCATGCCGAATATTACTTGGAATGTGAATTGGAACTAAATCGCCAATAGATAAGACCATTTTACAATTTGGGCCCAAGTTAGAAGCAGAGCCTAAGGTGTAAATTATCGATAGTCCATATCTCGGAAACTATAAGAGATAATGCAATTTGGCAACCGGCAATGTAATTAGCATGCCGAATATTACTTGGAATGTGAATTGGAACGAAATCGCCAATAGATAAGACCATTTTACAATTTGGGCCCAAGTTAGAAGCAGAGCCTAAGGTGTAAATTATCGATAGTCCATATCTCGGAAACTATAAGAGATAATGCAATTTGGCAACCGGCAATGTAATTAGCATGCCGAATATTACTTGGAATGTGAATTGGAACGAAATCGCCAATAGATAAGACGATTTTACAATTTGGGCCCAAGTTAGAAGCAGAGCCTAAGATGTAAATTATCGATAGTCCATATCTCGGAAACTATAAGAGATAATGCAATTTGGCAACCGGCAATGTAATTAGCATGCCGAATATTACTTGGAATGTGAATTGGAACGAAATGGCCAATAGATAAGACCATTTTACAATTTGGGCCCAAGTTAGAAGCAGAGCCTAAGGTGTAAATTATCGATAGTCCATATCTCGGAAACTATAAGAGATAATGCAATTTGGCAACCGGCAATGTAATTAGCATGCCGAATATTACTTGGAATGTGAATTGCAACTAAATCGCCAATAGATAAGACCATTTTACAATTTGGGCCCAAGTTAGAAGCAGAGCCTAAGGTGTAAATTATCGATAGTCCATATCTCGGAAACTATAAGAGATAATGCAATTTGGCAAACGGGAATGTAATTAGCATGCCGAATATTACTTGGAATGTGAATTGGAACGAAATCGCCAATAGATAAGACCATTTTACAATTTGGGCCCAAGTTAGAAGCAGAGCCTAAGGTGTAAATTATCGATAGTCCATATCTCGGAAACTATAAGAGATAATGCAATTTGGCAACCGGCAATGTAATTAGCATGCCGAATATTACTTGGAATGTGAATTGGAACGAAATCGCCAATAGATAAGACCATTTTACAATTTGGGCCCAAGTTAGAAGCAGAGCCTAAGGTGTAAATTATTGATAGTCCATATCTCGGAAACTATAAGAGATAATGCAATTTGGCAACCGGCAATGTAATTAGCATGCCGAATATTACTTGGAATGTGAATTGGAACGAAATCGCCAATAGAGAAGACCATTTTACAATTTGGGCCCAAGTTAGAAGCAGAGCCTAAGATGTAAATTATCGATAGTCCATATCTCGGAAACTATAAGAGATAATGCAATTTGGCAACCGGCAATGTAATTAGCATGCCGAATATTACTTGGAATGTGAATTGGAACGAAATCGCCAATAGATAAGACCATTTTACAATTTGGGCCCAAGTTAGAAGCAGAGCCTAAGGTGTAAATTATCGATAGTCCATATCTCGGAAACTATAAGAGATAATGCAATTTGGCAACCGGCAATGTAATTAGCATGCCGAATATTACTTGGAATGTGAATTGCAACTAAATCGCCAATAGATAAGACCATTTTACAATTTGGGCCCAAGTTAGAAGCAGAGCCTAAGGTGTAAATTATCGATAGTCCATATCTCGGAAACTATAAGAGATAATGCAATTTGGCAACCGGCAATGTAATTAGCATGCCGAATATTACTTGGAATGTGAATTGGAACGAAATCGCCAATAGATAAGACCATTTTACAATTTGGGCCCAAGTTAGAAGCAGAGCCTAAGGTGTAAATTATCGATAGTCCATATCTCGGAAACTATAAGAGATAATGCAATTTGGCAACCGGCAATGTAATTAGCATGCCGAATATTACTTGGAATGTGAATTGCAACTAAATCGCCAATAGATAAGACCATTTTACAATTTGGGCCCAAGTTAGAAGCAGAGCCTAAGGTGTAAATTATCGATAGTCCATATCTCGGAAACTATAAGAGATAATGCAATTTGGCAACCGGCAATGTAATTAGCATGCCGAATATTACTTGGAATGTGAATTGGAACGAAATCGCCAATAGATAAGACCATTTTACAATTTGGGCCCAAGTTAGAAGCAGAGCCTAAGGTGTAAATTATCGATAGTCCATATCTCGGAAACTATAAGAGATAATGCAATTTGGCAACCGGCAATGTAATTAGCATGCCGAATATTACTTGGAATGTGAATTGGAACGAAATCGCCAATAGATAAGACCATTTTACAATTTGGGCCCAAGTTAGAAGCAGAGCCTAAGGTGTAAATTATTGATAGTCCATATCTCGGAAACTATAAGAGATAATGCAATTTGGCAACCGGCAATGTAATTAGCATGCCGAATATTACTTGGAATGTGAATTGCAACTAAATCGCCAATAGAGAAGACCATTTTAGAATTTGGGCCCAAGTTAGAAGCAGAGCCTAAGGTGTAAATTATCGATAGTCCATATCTCGGAAACTATAAGAGATAATGCAATTTGGCAACCGGCAATGTAATTAGCATGCCGAATATTACTTGGAATGTGAATTGGAACGAAATCGCCAATAGATAAGACCATTTTACAATTTGGGCCCAAGTTAGAAGCAGAGCCTAAGGTGTAAATTATTGATAGTCCATATCTCGGAAACTATAAGAGATAATGCAATTTGGCAACCGGCAATGTAATTAGCATGCCGAATATTACTTGGAATGTGAATTGGAACGAAATCGCCAATAGAGAAGACCATTTTACAATTTGGGCCCAAGTTAGAAGCAGAGCCTAAGATGTAAATTATCGATAGTCCATATCTCGGAAACTATAAGAGATAATGCAATTTGGCAACCGGCAATGTAATTAGCATGCCGAATATTACTTGGAATGTGAATTGGAACGAAATCGCCAATAGATAAGACCATTTTACAATTTGGGCCCAAGTTAGAAGCAGAGCCTAAGGTGTAAATTATCGATAGTCCATATCTCGGAAACTATAAGAGATAATGCAATTTGGCAACCGGCAATGTAATTAGCATGCCGAATATTACTTGGAATGTGAATTGCAACTAAATCGCCAATAGATAAGACCATTTTACAATTTGGGCCCAAGTTAGAAGCAGAGCATAAGGTGTAAATTATCGATAGTCCATATCTCGGAAACTATAAGAGATAATGCAATTTGGCAACCGGCAATGTAATTAGCATGCCGAATATTACTTGGAATGTGAATTGGAACGAAATCGCCAATAGATAAGACCATTTTACAATTTGGGCCCAAGTTAGAAGCAGAGCCTAAGGTGTAAATTATCGATAGTCCATATCTCGGAAACTATAAGAGATAATGCAATTTGGCAACCGGCAATGTAATTAGCATGCCGAATATTACTTGGAATGTGAATTGCAACTAAATCGCCAATAGATAAGACCATTTTACAATTTGGGCCCAAGTTAGAAGCAGAGCCTAAGGTGTAAATTATCGATAGTCCATATCTCGGAAACTATAAGAGATAATGCAATTTGGCAACCGGCAATGTAATTAGCATGCCGAATATTACTTGGAATGTGAATTGGAACGAAATCGCCAATAGATAAGACCATTTTACAATTTGGGCCCAAGTTAGAAGCAGAGCCTAAGGTGTAAATTATCGATAGTCCATATCTCGGAAACTATAAGAGATAATGCAATTTGGCAACCGGCAATGTAATTAGCATGCCGAATATTACTTGGAATGTGAATTGGAACGAAATCGCCAATAGATAAGACCATTTTACAATTTGGGCCCAAGTTAGAAGCAGAGCCTAAGGTGTAAATTATTGATAGTCCATATCTCGGAAACTATAAGAGATAATGCAATTTGGCAACCGGCAATGTAATTAGCATGCCGAATATTACTTGGAATGTGAATTGCAACTAAATCGCCAATAGAGAAGACCATTTTAGAATTTGGGCCCAAGTTAGAAGCAGAGCCTAAGGTGTAAATTATCGATAGTCCATATCTCGGAAACTATAAGAGATAATGCAATTTGGCAACCGGCAATGTAATTAGCATGCCGAATATTACTTGGAATGTGAATTGGAACGAAATCGCCAATAGATAAGACGATTTTACAATTTGGGCCCAAGTTAGAAGCAGAGCCTAAGATGTAAATTATCGATAGTCCATATCTCGGAAACTATAAGAGATAATGCAATTTGGCAACCGGCAATGTAATTAGCATGCCGAATATTACTTGGAATGTGAATTGGAACGAAATCGCCAATAGATAAGACCATTTTACAATTTGGGCCCAAGTTAGAAGCAGAGCCTAAGGTGTAAATTATCGATAGTCCATATCTCGGAAACTATAAGAGATAATGCAATTTGGCAACCGGCAATGTAATTAGCATGCCGAATATTACTTGGAATGTGAATTGGAACGAAATCGCCAATAGATAAGACCATTTTACAATTTGGGCCCAAGTTAGAAGCAGAGCCTAAGGTGTAAATTATTGATAGTCCATATCTCGGAAACTATAAGAGATAATGCAATTTGGCAACCGGCAATGTAATTAGCATGCCGAATATTACTTGGAATGTGAATTGCAACTAAATCGCCAATAGAGAAGACCATTTTAGAATTTGGGCCCAAGTTAGAAGCAGAGCCTAAGGTGTAAATTATCGATAGTCCATATCTCGGAAACTATAAGAGATAATGCAATTTGGCAACCGGCAATGTAATTAGCATGCCGAATATTACTTGGAATGTGAATTGGAACGAAATCGCCAATAGATAAGACCATTTTACAATTTGGGCCCAAGTTAGAAGCAGAGCCTAAGGTGTAAATTATTGATAGTCCATATCTCGGAAACTATAAGAGATAATGCAATTTGGCAACCGGCAATGTAATTAGCATGCCGAATATTACTTGGAATGTGAATTGGAACGAAATCGCCAATAGAGAAGACCATTTTACAATTTGGGCCCAAGTTAGAAGCAGAGCCTAAGATGTAAATTATCGATAGTCCATATCTCGGAAACTATAAGAGATAATGCAATTTGGCAACCGGCAATGTAATTAGCATGCCGAATATTACTTGGAATGTGAATTGGAACGAAATCGCCAATAGATAAGACCATTTTACAATTTGGGCCCAAGTTAGAAGCAGAGCCTAAGGTGTAAATTATCGATAGTCCATATCTCGGAAACTATAAGAGATAATGCAATTTGGCAACCGGCAATGTAATTAGCATGCCGAATATTACTTGGAATGTGAATTGCAACTAAATCGCCAATAGATAAGACCATTTTACAATTTGGGCCCAAGTTAGAAGCAGAGCCTAAGGTGTAAATTATCGATAGTCCATATCTCGGAAACTATAAGAGATAATGCAATTTGTCAACCGGCAATGTAATTAGCATGCCGAATATTACTTGGAATGTGAATTGGAACGAAATCGCCAATAGATAAGACCATTTTACAATTTGGGCCCAAGTTAGAAGCAGAGCCTAAGGTGTAAATTATCGATAGTCCATATCTCGGAAACTATAAGAGATAATGCAATTTGGCAACCGGCAATGTAATTAGCATGCCGAATATTACTTGGAATGTGAATTGCAACTAAATCGCCAATAGATAAGACCATTTTACAATTTGGGCCCAAGTTAGAAGCAGAGCCTAAGGTGTAAATTATCGATAGTCCATATCTCGGAAACTATAAGAGATAATGCAATTTGGCAACCGGCAATGTAATTAGCATGCCGAATATTACTTGGAATGTGAATTGGAACGAAATCGCCAATAGATAAGACCATTTTACAATTTGGGCCCAAGTTAGAAGCAGAGCCTAAGGTGTAAATTATCGATAGTCCATATCTCGGAAACTATAAGAGATAATGCAATTTGGCAACCGGCAATGTAATTAGCATGCCGAATATTACTTGGAATGTGAATTGGAACGAAATCGCCAATAGATAAGACCATTTTACAATTTGGGCCCAAGTTAGAAGCAGAGCCTAAGGTGTAAATTATTGATAGTCCATATCTCGGAAACTATAAGAGATAATGCAATTTGGCAACCGGCAATGTAATTAGCATGCCGAATATTACTTGGAATGTGAATTGCAACTAAATCGCCAATAGAGAAGACCATTTTAGAATTTGGGCCCAAGTTAGAAGCAGAGCCTAAGGTGTAAATTATCGATAGTCCATATCTCGGAAACTATAAGAGATAATGCAATTTGGCAACCGGCAATGTAATTAGCATGCCGAATATTACTTGGAATGTGAATTGGAACGAAATCGCCAATAGATAAGACGATTTTACAATTTGGGCCCAAGTTAGAAGCAGAGCCTAAGATGTAAATTATCGATAGTCCATATCTCGGAAACTATAAGAGATAATGCAATTTGGCAACCGGCAATGTAATTAGCATGCCGAATATTACTTGGAATGTGAATTGGAACGAAATCGCCAATAGATAAGACCATTTTACAATTTGGGCCCAAGTTAGAAGCAGAGCCTAAGGTGTAAATTATCGATAGTCCATATCTCGGAAACTATAAGAGATAATGCAATTTGGCAACCGGCAATGTAATTAGCATGCCGAATATTACTTGGAATGTGAATTGGAACGAAATCGCCAATAGATAAGACCATTTTACAATTTGGGCCCAAGTTAGAAGCAGAGCCTAAGGTGTAAATTATCGATAGTCCATATCTCGGAAACTATAAGAGATAATGCAATTTGGCAACCGGCAATGTAATTAGCATGCCGAATATTACTTGGAATGTGAATTGGAACGAAATCGCCAATAGATAAGACCATTTTACAATTTGGGCCCAAGTTAGAAGCAGAGCCTAAGGTGTAAATTATTGATAGTGCATATCTCGGAAACTATAAGAGATAATGCAATTTGGCAACCGGCAATGTAATTAGCATGCCGAATATTACTTGGAATGTGAATTGCAACTAAATCGCCAATAGAGAAGACCATTTTAGAATTTGGGCCCAAGTTAGAAGCAGAGCCTAAGGTGTAAATTATCGATAGTCCATATCTCGGAAACTATAAGAGATAATGCAATTTGGCAACCGGCAATGTAATTAGCATGCCGAATATTACTTGGAATGTGAATTGGAACGAAATCGCCAATAGATAAGACCATTTTACAATTTGGGCCCAAGTTAGAAGCAGAGCCTAAGGTGTAAATTATTGATAGTCCATATCTCGGAAACTATAAGAGATAATGCAATTTGGCAACCGGCAATGTAATTAGCATGCCGAATATTACTTGGAATGTGAATTGGAACGAAATCGCCAATAGAGAAGACCATTTTACAATTTGGGCCCAAGTTAGAAGCAGAGCCTAAGATGTAAATTATCGATAGTCCATATCTCGGAAACTATAAGAGATAATGCAATTTGGCAACCGGCAATGTAATTAGCATGCCGAATATTACTTGGAATGTGAATTGGAACGAAATCGCCAATAGATAAGACCATTTTACAATTTGGGCCCAAGTTAGAAGCAGAGCCTAAGGTGTAAATTATCGATAGTCCATATCTCGGAAACTATAAGAGATAATGCAATTTGGCAACCGGCAATGTAATTAGCATGCCGAATATTACTTGGAATGTGAATTGCAACTAAATCGCCAATAGATAAGACCATTTTACAATTTGGGCCCAAGTTAGAAGCAGAGCCTAAGGTGTAAATTATCGATAGTCCATATCTCGGAAACTATAAGAGATAATGCAATTTGGCAACCGGCAATGTAATTAGCATGCCGAATATTACTTGGAATGTGAATTGGAACGAAATCGCCAATAGATAAGACCATTTTACAATTTGGGCCCAAGTTAGAAGCAGAGCCTAAGGTGTAAATTATCGATAGTCCATATCTCGGAAACTATAAGAGATAATGCAATTTGGCAACCGGCAATGTAATTAGCATGCCGAATATTACTTGGAATGTGAATTGCAACTAAATCGCCAATAGATAAGACCATTTTACAATTTGGGCCCAAGTTAGAAGCAGAGCCTAAGGTGTAAATTATCGATAGTCCATATCTCGGAAACTATAAGAGATAATGCAATTTGGCAACCGGCAATGTAATTAGCATGCCGAATATTACTTGGAATGTGAATTGGAACGAAATCGCCAATAGATAAGACCATTTTACAATTTGGGCCCAAGTTAGAAGCAGAGCCTAAGGTGTAAATTATCGATAGTCCATATCTCGGAAACTATAAGAGATAATGCAATTTGGCAACCGGCAATGTAATTAGCATGCCGAATATTACTTGGAATGTGAATTGGAACGAAATCGCCAATAGATAAGACGATTTTACAATTTGGGCCCAAGTTAGAAGCAGAGCCTAAGATGTAAATTATCGATAGTCCATATCTCGGAAACTATAAGAGATAATGCAATTTGGCAACCGGCAATGTAATTAGCATGCCGAATATTACTTGGAATGTGAATTGGAACGAAATGGCCAATAGATAAGACCATTTTACAATTTGGGCCCAAGTTAGAAGCAGAGCCTAAGGTGTAAATTATCGATAGTCCATATCTCGGAAACTATAAGAGATAATGCAATTTGGCAACCGGCAATGTAATTAGCATGCCGAATATTACTTGGAATGTGAATTGCAACTAAATCGCCAATAGATAAGACCATTTTACAATTTGGGCCCAAGTTAGAAGCAGAGCCTAAGGTGTAAATTATCGATAGTCCATATCTCGGAAACTATAAGAGATAATGCAATTTGGCAAACGGGAATGTAATTAGCATGCCGAATATTACTTGGAATGTGAATTGGAACGAAATCGCCAATAGATAAGACCATTTTACAATTTGGGCCCAAGTTAGAAGCAGAGCCTAAGGTGTAAATTATCGATAGTCCATATCTCGGAAACTATAAGAGATAATGCAATTTGGCAACCGGCAATGTAATTAGCATGCCGAATATTACTTGGAATGTGAATTGGAACGAAATCGCCAATAGATAAGACCATTTTACAATTTGGGCCCAAGTTAGAAGCAGAGCCTAAGGTGTAAATTATTGATAGTCCATATCTCGGAAACTATAAGAGATAATGCAATTTGGCAACCGGCAATGTAATTAGCATGCCGAATATTACTTGGAATGTGAATTGGAACGAAATCGCCAATAGAGAAGACCATTTTACAATTTGGGCCCAAGTTAGAAGCAGAGCCTAAGATATAAATTATCGATAGTCCATATCTCGGAAACTATAAGAGATAATGCAATTTGGCAACCGGCAATGTAATTAGCATGCCGAATATTACTTGGAATGTGAATTGGAACGAAATCGCCAATAGATAAGACCATTTTACAATTTGGGCCCAAGTTAGAAGCAGAGCCTAAGGTGTAAATTATCGATAGTCCATATCTCGGAAACTATAAGAGATAATGCAATTTGGCAACCGGCAATGTAATTAGCATGCCGAATATTACTTGGAATGTGAATTGGAACGAAATCGCCAATAGATAAGACCATTTTACAATTTGGGCCCAAGTTAGAAGCAGAGCCTAAGGTGTAAATTATCGATAGTCCATATCTCGGAAACTATAAGAGATAATGCAATTTGGCAACCGGCAATGTAATTAGCATGCCGAATATTACTTGGAATGTGAATTGCAACTAAATCGCCAATAGATAAGACCATTTTACAATTTGGGCCCAAGTTAGAAGCAGAGCCTAAGGTGTAAATTATCGATAGTCCATATCTCGGAAACTATAAGAGATAATGCAATTTGGCAACCGGCAATGTAATTAGCATGCCGAATATTACTTGGAATGTGAATTGGAACGAAATCGCCAATAGATAAGACCATTTTACAATTTGGGCCCAAGTTAGAAGCAGAGCCTAAGGTGTAAATTATCGATAGTCCATATCTCGGAAACTATAAGAGATAATGCAATTTGGCAACCGGCAATGTAATTAGCATGCCGAATATTACTTGGAATGTGAATTGGAACGAAATCGCCAATAGATAAGACCATTTTACAATTTGGGCCCAAGTTAGAAGCAGAGCCTAAGGTGTAAATTATTGATAGTCCATATCTCGGAAACTATAAGAGATAATGCAATTTGGCAACCGGCAATGTAATTAGCATGCCGAATATTACTTGGAATGTGAATTGCAACTAAATCGCCAATAGAGAAGACCATTTTAGAATTTGGGCCCAAGTTAGAAGCAGAGCCTAAGGTGTAAATTATCGATAGTCCATATCTCGGAAACTATAAGAGATAATGCAATTTGGCAACCGGCAATGTAATTAGCATGCCGAATATTACTTGGAATGTGAATTGGAACGAAATCGCCAATAGATAAGACGATTTTACAATTTGGGCCCAAGTTAGAAGCAGAGCCTAAGATGTAAATTATCGATAGTCCATATCTCGGAAACTATAAGAGATAATGCAATTTGGCAACCGGCAATGTAATTAGCATGCCGAATAATACTTGGAATGTGAATTGGAACGAAATCGCCAATAGATAAGACCATTTTACAATTTGGGCCCAAGTTAGAAGCAGAGCCTAAGGTGTAAATTATCGATAGTCCATATCTCGGAAACTATAAGAGATAATGCAATTTGGCAACCGGCAATGTAATTAGCATGCCGAATATTACTTGGAATGTGAATTGGAACGAAATCGCCAATAGATAAGATCATTTTACAATTTGGGCCCAAGTTAGAAGCAGAGCCTAAGGTGTAAATTATCGATAGTCCATATCTCGGAAACTATAAGAGATAATGCAATTTGGCAACCGGCAATGTAATTAGCATGCCGAATATTACTTGGAATGTGAATTGGAACGAAATCGCCAATAGATAAGACCATTTTACAATTTGGGCCCAAGTTAGAAGCAGAGCCTAAGGTGTAAATTATTGATAGTCCATATCTCGGAAACTATAAGAGATAATGCAATTTGGCAACCGGCAATGTAATTAGCATGCCGAATATTACTTGGAATGTGAATTGGAACGAAATCGCCAATAGAGAAGACTATTTTACAATTTGGGCCCAAGTTAGAAGCAGAGCCTAAGGTGTAAATTATCGATAGTCCATATCTCGGAAACTATAAGAGATAATGCAATTTGGCAACCGGCAATGTAATTAGCATGCCGAATATTACTTGGAATGTGAATTGGAACGAAATCGCCAATAGATAAGACCATTTTACAATTTGGGCCCAAGTTAGAAGCAGAGCCTAAGGTGTAAATTATCGATAGTCCATATCTCGGAAACTATAAGAGGTAATGCAATTTGGCAACCGGCAATGTAATTAGCATGCCGAATATTACTTGGAATGTGAATTGGAACGAAATCGCCAATAGATAAGACCATTTTACAATTTGGGCCCAAGTTAGAAGCAGAGCCTAAGGTGTAAATTATCGATAGTCCATATCTCGGAAACTATAAGAGATAATGCAATTTGGCAACCGGCAATGTAATTAGCATGCCGAATATTACTTGGAATGTGAATTGCAACTAAATCGCCAATAGATAAGACCATTTTACAATTTGGGCCCAAGTTAGAAGCAGAGCCTAAGGTGTAAATTATCGATAGTCCATATCTCGGAAACTATAAGAGATAATGCAATTTGGCAACCGGCAATGTAATTAGCATGCCGAATATTACTTGGAATGTGAATTGGAACGAAATCGCCAATAGATAAGACCATTTTACAATTTGGGCCCAAGTTAGAAGCAGAGCCTAAGGTGTAAATTATCGATAGTCCATATCTCGGAAACTATAAGAGATAATGCAATTTGGCAACCGGCAATGTAATTAGCATGCCGAATATTACTTGGAATGTGAATTGGAACGAAATCGCCAATAGATAAGACCATTTTACAATTTGGGCCCAAGTTAGAAGCAGAGCCTAAGGTGTAAATTATCGATAGTCCATATCTCGGAAACTATAAGAGATAATGCAATTTGGCAACCGGCAATGTAATTAGCATGCCGAATATTACTTGGAATGTGAATTGGAACGAAATCGCCAATAGATAAGACGATTTTACAATTTGGGCCCAAGTTAGAAGCAGAGCCTAAGATGTAAATTATCGATAGTCCATATCTCGGAAACTATAAGAGATAATGCAATTTGGCAACCGGCAATGTAATTAGCATGCCGAATATTACTTGGAATGTGAATTGGAACGAAATGGCCAATAGATAAGACCATTTTACAATTTGGGCCCAAGTTAGAAGCAGAGCCTAAGGTGTAAATTATCGATAGTCCATATCTCGGAAACTATAAGAGATAATGCAATTTGGCAACCGGCAATGTAATTAGCATGCCGAATATTACTTGGAATGTGAATTGCAACTAAATCGCCAATAGATAAGACCATTTTACAATTTGGGCCCAAGTTAGAAGCAGAGCCTAAGGTGTAAATTATCGATAGTCCATATCTCGGAAACTATAAGAGATAATGCAATTTGGCAAACGGGAATGTAATTAGCATGCCGAATATTACTTGGAATGTGAATTGGAACGAAATCGCCAATAGATAAGACCATTTTACAATTTGGGCCCAAGTTAGAAGCAGAGCCTAAGGTGTAAATTATCGATAGTCCATATCTCGGAAACTATAAGAGATAATGCAATTTGGCAACCGGCAATGTAATTAGCATGCCGAATATTACTTGGAATGTGAATTGGAACGAAATCGCCAATAGATAAGACCATTTTACAATTTGGGCCCAAGTTAGAAGCAGAGCCTAAGGTGTAAATTATTGATAGTCCATATCTCGGAAACTATAAGAGATAATGCAATTTGGCAACCGGCAATGTAATTAGCATGCCGAATATTACTTGGAATGTGAATTGGAACGAAATCGCCAATAGAGAAGACCATTTTACAATTTGGGCCCAAGTTAGAAGCAGAGCCTAAGATGTAAATTATCGATAGTCCATATCTCGGAAACTATAAGAGATAATGCAATTTGGCAACCGGCAATGTAATTAGCATGCCGAATATTACTTGGAATGTGAATTGGAACGAAATCGCCAATAGATAAGACCATTTTACAATTTGGGCCCAAGTTAGAAGCAGAGCCTAAGGTGTAAATTATCGATAGTCCATATCTCGGAAACTATAAGAGATAATGCAATTTGGCAACCGGCAATGTAATTAGCATGCCGAATATTACTTGGAATGTGAATTGCAACTAAATCGCCAATAGATAAGACCATTTTACAATTTGGGCCCAAGTTAGAAGCAGAGCCTAAGGTGTAAATTATCGATAGTCCATATCTCGGAAACTATAAGAGATAATGCAATTTGGCAACCGGCAATGTAATTAGCATGCCGAATATTACTTGGAATGTGAATTGGAACGAAATCGCCAATAGATAAGACCATTTTACAATTTGGGCCCAAGTTAGAAGCAGAGCCTAAGGTGTAAATTATCGATAGTCCATATATCGGAAACTATAAGAGATAATGCAATTTGGCAACCGGCAATGTAATTAGCATGCCGAATATTACTTGGAATGTGAATTGGAACGAAATCGCCAATAGGTAAGACCATTTTACAATTTGGGCCCAAGTTAGAAGCAGAGCCTAAGGTGTAAATTATCGATAGTCCATATCTCGGAAACTATAAGAGATAATTCAATTTGGCAACCAGCAATGTAATTAGCATGCCGAATATTACTTGGAATGTGAATTGGAACGAAATCGCCAATAGATAAGACCATTTTACAATTTGGGCCCAAGTTAGAAGCAGAGCCTAAGGTGTAAATTATCGAAAGTCCATATCTCGGAAACTATAAGAGATAATGCAATTTGGCAACCGGCAATGTAATTAGCATGCCGAATATTACTTGGAATGTGAATTGGAACGAAATCGCCAATAGATAAGACCATTTTACAATTTGGGCCCAAGTTAGAAGCAGAGCCTAAGGTGTAAATTATCGATAGTCCATATCTCGGAAACTATAAGAGATAATGCAATTTGGCAACCGGCAATGTAATTAGCATGCCGAATATTACTTGGAATGTGAATTGGAACGAAATCGCTAATAGATGAGACCATTTTACAATTTGGGCCCAAGTTAGAAGCAGAGCCTAAGGTGTAAATTATCGATAGTCCATATCTCGGAAACTATAAGAGATAATGCAATTTGGCAAACGGCAATGTAATTAGCATGCCGAATATTAATTGGAATGTGAATTGGAACGAAATCGCCAATAGGTAAGACCATTTTACAATTTGGGCCCAAGTTAGAAGCAGAGCCTAAGGTGTAAATAATCGATAGTCCATATCTCGGAAACTATAAGAGATAATGCAATTTGGCAACCGGCAATGTAATTAGCATGCCGAATATTACTTGGAATGTGAATTGGAACGAAATCGCCAATAGAGAAGACCATTTTACAATTTGGGCCCAAGTTAGAAGCAGAGCCTAAGGTGTAAATTATCGATAGTCCATATCTCGGAAACTATAAGAGATAATGCAATTTGGCAACCGGCAATGTAATTAGCATGCCGAATATTACTTGGAATGTGAATTGGAACGAAATCGCCAATAGATAAGACCATTTTACAATTTGGGCCCAAGTTAGAAGCAGAGCCTAAGGTGTAAATTATCGATAGTCCATATCTCGGAAACTATAAGAGGTAATGCAATTTGGCAACCGGCAATGTAATTAGCATGCCGAATATTACTTGGAATGTGAATTGGAACGAAATTGCCAATAGATAAGACCATTTTACAATTTGGGCCCAAGTTAGAAGCAGAGCCTAAGGTATAAATTATCGATAGTTCATATCTCGGAAACTATAAGAGATAATGCAATTTGGCAACCGGCAATGTAATTAGCATGCCGAATATTACTTGGAATGTGAATTGGAACGAAATCGCCAATAGATAAGACCATTTTACAATTTGGGCCCAAGTTAGAAGCAGAGCCTAAGGTGTAAATTATCGATAGTCCATATCTCGGAAACTATAAGAGATAATGCAATTTAGCAACCGGCAATGTAATTAGCATGCCGAATATTACTTGGAATCTGAATTGGAACGAAATCGCCAATAGATAAGACCATTTTACAATTTGGTCCCAAGTTAGAAACAGAGCCTAAGGTGTAAATTATTGATAGTCCATATCTCGGAAACTATAAGAGATAATGCAATTTCGCAACCGGCAATGTAATTAGCATGCCGAATATTACTTGGAGTGTGAATTGGAACGAAATCGCCAATAGATAAGACCATTTTACAATTTGGGCCCAAGTTAGAAGCAGAGCCTAAGGTGTAAATTATCGATAGTCCATATCTCGGAAACTATAAGAGATAATGCAATTTGGCAACCGGCAATGTAATTAGCATGCCGAATATTACTTGGAATGTGAATTGGAACGAAATCGCCAATAGATAAGACCATTTTACAATTTGGGCCCAAGTTAGAAGCAGAGCCTAAGGTGTAAATTATCGATAGTCCATATCTCGGAAACTATAAGAGATAATGCAATTTGGCAACCGGCAATGTAATTAGCATGCCGAATATTACTTGGAATGTGAATTGGAACGAAATCGCCAATAGATAAGACGATTTTACAATTTGGGCCCAAGTTAGAAGCAGAGCCTAAGATGTAAATTATCGATAGTCCATATCTCGGAAACTATAAGAGATAATGCAATTTGGCAACCGGCAATGTAATTAGCATGCCGAATATTACTTGGAATGTGAATTGGAACGAAATCGCCAATAGATAAGACCATTTTACAATTTGGGCCCAAGTTAGAAGCAGAGCCTAAGGTGTAAATTATCGATAGTCCATATCTCGGAAACTATAAGAGATAATGCAATTTGGCAACCGGCAATGTAATTAGCATGCCGAATATTACGTGGAATGTGAATTGGAACGAAATCGCCAATAGGTAAGACCATTTTACAATTTGGGCCCAAGTTAGAAGCAGAGCCTAAGGTGTAAACTATCGATAGTCCATATCTCGGAAACTATAAGAGATAATTCAATTTGGCAACCGTCAATGTAATTAGCATGCCGGATATTACTTGGAATGTGAATTGGAACGAAATCGCCAATAGATAAGACCATTTTATAATTTGGGCCCAAGTTAGAAGCAGAGCCTAAGGTGTAAATTACCGATAGTCCATATCTCGGAAACTATAAGAGATAATGCAATTTGGCAACCTTCAATGTAATTAGCATGCCGAATATTACTTGGAATGTGAATTGGAACGAAATCGCCTATAGATAAGACGATTTTACAATTTGGGCCCAAGTTAGAAGCAGAGCCTAAGGTGTAAATTATCGATAGTCCATATCTCGGAAACTATAAGAGATAATGCAATTTGGCAACCGGCAATGTAATTAGCATGCCGAATATTATTTGGAATGTGAATTGGAACGAAATCGCCAATAGATAAGACCATTTTACAATTTGGGCCCAAGTTAGAAGCAGAGCCTAAGGTGTAAATTATCGATAGTCCATATCTCGGAAACTATAAGAGATAATTCAATTTGGCAACCGGCAATGTAATTAGCATGCCGAATATTACTTGGAATGTGAATTGGAACGAAATCGCCAATGGATAAGACCATTTTACAATTTGGGCCCAAGTTAGAAGCAGAGCCTAAGGTGTAAATTATCGATAGTCCATATCTCGGAAACTATAAGATATAATGCAATTTGGCAACCGGCAATGTAATTAGCATGCCGAATATTGCTTGGAATGTGAATTGGAACGAAATCGCCAATAGATAAGACCATTTTACAATTTGGGCCCAAGTTAGAAGCAGAGCCTAAGGTGTAAATTATCGATAGTCCATATCTCGGAAACTATAAGAGATAATGCAATTTGGCAAACGGCAACGTAATTAGCATGCCGAATATTACTTGGAATGTGAATTGGAACGAAATCGCCAATAGATAAGACCATTTTACAATTTGGGCCCAAGTTAGAAGCAGAGCCTAAGGTGTAAATTATCGATAGTCCATATCTCGGAAACTATAAGAGTTAATGCAATTTGGCAACCGGCAATGTAATTAGCATGCCGAATATTAATTGGAATGTGAATTGGAACGAAATCGCCAATAGATAAGACCATTTTACAATTTGGGCCCAAGTTAGAAGCAGAGCCTAAGGTGTAAATTATCGATAGTCCATATCTCGGAAACTATAAGAGATAATGCAATTTGGCAACCGGCAATGTAATTAGCATGCCGAATATTACTTGGAATGTGAATTGGAACGAAATCGCCAATAGGTAAGACCATTTTACAATTTGGGCCCAAGTTAGAAGCAGAGCCTAAGGTGTAAATTATCGATAGTCCATATCTCGGAAACTATAAGAGATAATTCAATTTGGCAACAGGCAATGTAATTAGCATGCCGAATATTACTTGGAATGTGAATTGGAACGAAATCGCCAATAGATAAGACCATTTTACAATTTGGGCCCAAGTTAGAAGCAGAGCCTAAGGTGTAAATTATTGATAGTCCATATCTCGGAAACTATAAGAGATAATGCAATTTGGCAACCGGCAATGTAATTAGCATGCCGAATATTACTTGGAATGTGAATTGGAACGAAATCGCCAATAGAGAAGACCATTTTACAATTTGGGCCCAAGTTAGAAGCAGAGCCTAAGGTATAAATTATCGATAGTCCATATCTCGGAAACTATAAGAGATAATGCAATTTGGCAACCGGCAAAGTAATTAGCATGCCGAATATTACTTGGAATGTGAATTGGAACGAAATCGCCAATAGATAAGACCATTTTACAATTTGGGCCCAAGTTAGAAGCAGAGCCTAAGGTGTAAATTATCGATAGTCCATATCTCGGAAACTATAAGAGGTAATGCAATTTGGCAACCGGCAATGTAATTAGCATGCCCAATATTACTTGGAATGTGAATTGGAACGAAATCGCCAATAGATAAGACCATTTTACAATTTGGGCCCAAGTTAGAAGCAGAGCCTAAGGTGTAAATTATCGATAGTCCATATCTCGGAAACTATAAGAGATAATGCAATTTGGCAACCAGCAATGTAATTAGCATGCCGAATATTACTTGGAATGTGAATTGGAACGAAATCGCCAATAGATAAGACCATTTTACAATTTGGGCCCAAGTTAGAAGCAGAGCCTAAGGTGTAAATTATCGATAGTCCATATCTCGGAAACTATAAGAGATAATGCAATTTATCAACCGGCAATGTAATTAGCATGCCGAATATTACTTGGAATGTTAATTGGAACGAAATCGCCAATAGATAAGGCCATTTTACAATTTGGGCCCAAGTTAGAAGCAGAGCCTAAGGTGTAAATTATTGATAGTCCATATCTCGGAAACTATAAGAGATAATGCAATTTCGCAACCGGCAATGTAATTAGCATGCCGAATATCACTTGGAATGTGAATTGGGACGAAATCGCCAATAGATAAGACCATTTTCAATTTGGGCCCAAGTTAGAAGCAGAGCCTAAGGTGTAAATTATCGATAGTCCATATCTCGGAAACTATAAGAGATAATGCAATTTGGCAACCGGCAATGTAATTAGCATGCCGAATATCACTTGGAATGTGAATTGGGACGAAATCGCCAATAGATAAGACCATTTTACAATTTGGGCCCAAGTTAGAAGCAGAGCCTAAGGTGTAAATTATTGGTAGTCCATATCTCGGAAACTATAAGAGATAATGCAATTTCGCAACCGGCAATGTAATTAGCATGCCGAATATTACTTGGAGTGTGAATTGGAACGAAATCGCCAATAGATAAGACCATTTTACAATTTGGGCCCAAGTTAGAAGCAGAGACTAAGGTGTAAATTATCGATAGTCCATATCTCGGAAACTATAAGAGATAATTCAATTTGGCAACCGGCAATGTAATTAGCATGCCGAATATTACTTGGAATGTGAATTGGAACGAAATCGCCAATAGATAAGACCATTTTACAATTTGGGCCCAAGTTAGAAGCAGAGACTAAGGTGTAAATTATCGATAGTCCATATCTCGGAAACTATAAGAGATAATTCAATTTGGCAACCGGCAATGTAATTAGCATGCCGAATATTACTTGGAATGTGAATTGGAACGAAATCGCCAATAGATAAGACCATTTTACAATTTGGGCCCAAGTTAGAAGCAGAGCCTAAGGTGTAAATTATCGATAGTCCATATCTCGGAAACTATAAGAGATAATGCAATTTGGCAACCGGCAATGTAATTAGCATGCCGAATATTACTTGGAATGTGAATTGGAACGAAATCGCCAATAGATAAGACCATTTTACAATTTGGGCCCAAGTTAGAAGCAGAGCCTAAGGTGTAAATTATCGATAGTCCATATCTCGGAAACTATAAGAGGTAATGCAATTTGGCAACCGGCAATGTAATTAGCATGCCGAATATTACTTGGAATGTGAATTGGAACGAAATTGCCAATAGATAAGACCATTTTACAATTTGGGCCCAAGTTAGAAGCAGAGCCTAAGGTGTAAATTATCGATAGTCCATATCTCGGAAACTATAAGAGAAAATGCAATTTGGCAACCGGCAATGTAATTAGCATGCCGAATATTACTTGGAATGTGAATTGGAACGAAATCGCCAATAGATAAGACCATTTTACAATTTGGGCCCAAGTTAGAAGCAGGGCCTAAGGTGTAAATTATCGATAGTCCATATCTCGGAAACTATAAGAGATAATGCAATTTAGCAACCGGCAATGTAATTAGCATGCCGAATATTACTTGGAATCTGAATTGGAACGAAATCGCCAATAGATAAGACCATTTTACAATTTGGGCCCAAGTTAGAAACAGAGCCTAAGGTGTAAATTATCGATAGTCCATATCTCGGAAACTATAAGAGATAATGCAATTTGGCAACAGGCAATGTAATTAGCATGCCGAATATTACTTGGAATGTGAATTGGAACGAAATCGCCAATAGGTAAGGCCATTTTACAATTTGGGCCCAAGTTAGAAGCAGAGCCTAAGGTGTAAATTATCGATAGTCCATATCTCGGAAACTATAAGAGATAATTCAATTTGGCAACCGGCAATGTAATTAGCATGCCGAATATTACTTGGAATGTGAATTGGAACGAAATCGCCAATAGATAAGACCATTTTACAATTTGGGCCCAAGTTAGAAGCAGAGCCTAAGGTGTAAATTATCGATAGTCCATATCTCGGAAACTATAAGAGATAATGCAATTTGGCAACCGGCAATGTAATTAGCATGCCGAATATTACTTGGAATGTGAATTGGAACGAAATCGCCAATAGATAAGACCATTTTACAATTTGGGCCCAAGTTAGAAGCAGAGCCTAAGGTGTAAATTATCGATAGTCCATATCTCGGAATCTATAAGAGATAATGCAATTTGGCAACCGGCAATGTAATTAGCATGCCGAATATTACTTGGAATGTGAATTGGAACGAAATCGCCAATAGGTAAGGCCATTTTACAATTTGGGCCCAAGTTAGAAGCAGAGCCTAAGGTGTAAATTATCGATAGTCCATATCTCGGAAACTATAAGAGATAATTCAATTTGGCAACCGGCAATGTAATTAGCATGCCGAATATTACTTGGAATGTGAATTGGAACGAAATCGCCAATAGATAAGACCATTTTACAATTTGGGCCCAAGTTAGAAGCAGAGCCTAAGGTGTAAATTATCGATAGTCCATATCTCGGAAACTATAAGAGATAATGCAATTTGGCAACCGGCAATGTAATTAGCATGCCGAATATTACTTGGAATGTGAATTGGAACGAAATCGCCAATAGATAAGACCATTTTACAATTTGGGCCCAAGTTAGAAGCAGAGCCTAAGGTGTAAATTATCGATAGTCCATATCTCGGAAACTATAAGAGATAATGCAATTTGGCAACCGGCAATGTAATTAGCATGCCGAATATTACTTGGAATGTGAATTGGAACGAAATCGCCAATAGATAAGACCATTTTACAATTTGGGCCCAAGTTAGAAGCAGAGCCTATGGTGTAAATTATCGATAGTCCATATCTCGGAAACTATAAGAGATAATACAATTTGGTAACCGGCAATGTAATTAGCATGCCGAATATTACTTGGAATGTGAATTGGAACGAAATCGCCAATAGATAAGACCATTTTACAATTTGGGCCCAAGTTAGAAGCAGAGCCTAAGGTGTAAATTATCGATAGTCCATATCTCGGAAACTATAAGAGATAATGCAATTTGGCAACCGGCAATGTAATTAGCATGCCGAATATTACTTGGAAAGTGAATTGGAACGAAATCGCCAATAGATAAGACCATTTTACAATTTGGGCCCAAGTTAGAAGCAGAGCCTAAGGTGTAAATTATCGATAGTCCATATCTCGGAAACTATAAGAGATAATGCAATTTGGCAACCGGCAATATAATTAGCATGCCGAATATTACTTGGAAAGTGAATTGGAACGAAATCGCCAATAGATAAGACCATTTTACAATTTGGGCCCAAGTTAGAAGCAGAGCCTAAGGTGTAAATTATCGATAGTCCATATCTCGGAAACTATAAGAGATAATGCAATTTGGCAACCGGCAATGTAATTAGCATGCCGAATATTACTTGGAATGTGAATTGGAACGAAATCGATAATAGATAAGACCATTTTACAATTTGGGCCCAAGTTAGAAGCAGAGCCTAAAGTGTAAATTATCGATAGTCCATATCTCGGAAACTATAAGAGATATTGCAATTTGGCAACCGGCAATGTAATTAGCATGCCGAATATTACTTGGAATGTGAATTGGAACGAAATCGCCAATAGATAAGACCATTTTACAATTTGGGCCCAAGTTAGAAGCAGAGCCTAAGGTGTAAATTATCGATAGTCCATATCTCGGAAACTATAAGAGATAATGCAATTTGGCAACCGGCAATGTAATTAGCATGCCGAATATTACTTGGAATGTGAATTGGAACGAAATCGCCAATAGATAAGACCATTTTACAATTTGGGCCCAAGTTAGAAGCAGAGCCTAAGGTGTAAATTACCGATAGTCCATATCTCGGAAACTATAAGAGTTAATGCAATTTGGCAACCGGCAATGTAATTAGCATGCCGAATATTACTTGGAATGTGAATTGGAACGAAATCGCCAATAGATAAGACCATTTTACAATTTGGGCCCAAGTTAGAAGCAGAGCCTAAGGTGTAAATTATCGATAGTCCATATCTCGGAAACTATAAGAGATAATGCAATTTGGCAACCGGCAATGTAATTAGCATGCCGAATATTACTTGGAATGTGAATTGGAACGAAATCGCCAATAGATAAGACCATTTTACAATTTGGGCCCAAGTTAGAAGCAGAGCCTAAGGTGTAAATTATCGATAGTCCATATCTCTGAAACTATAAGAGATAATGCAATTTCGCAAACGGCAATGTAATTAGCATGAAGAATATTACTTGGAATGTGAATTGGGACGAAATCGCCAATAGAGAAGACCATTTTACAATTTGGGCCCAAGTTAGAAGCAGAGCCTAAGGTGTAAATTATCGATAGTCCATATCTCGGAAACTATAAGAGATAATGCAATTTGGCAACCGGCAATGTAATTAGCATGCCGAATATTACTTGGAATGTGAATTGGAACGAAATCGCTAATAGATAAGACCATTTTACAATTTGGGCCCAAGTTACAAGCAGAGCCTAAGGTGTAAATTATCGATAGTCCATATCTCGGAAACTATAAGAGATAATGCAATTTCGCAACCGGCAATGTAATTAGCATGCCGAATATTACTTGGAGTGTGAATTGGAACGAAATCGCCAATAGATAAGACCATTTTACAATTTGGGCCCAAGTTAGAAGCAGAGCCTAAGGTGTAAATTATCGATAGTCCATATCTCGGAAACTATAAGAGATAATGCAATTTGGCAACCGGCAATGTAATTAGCATGCCGAATATTACTTGGAATGTGAATTGGAACGAAATCGCCAATAGATAAGACCATTTTACAATTTGGGCCCAAGTTAGAAGCAGAGCCTAAGGTGTAAATTATCGATAGTCCATATCTCGGAAACTATAAGAGATAATGCAATTTGGCAACCGGCAATGTAATTAGCATGCCGAATATTACTTGGAATGTGAATTGGAACGAAATCGCCAATAGGTAAGACCATTTTACAATTTGGGCCCAAGTTAGAAGCAGAGCCTAAGGTGTAAATTATCGATAGTCCATATCTCGGAAACTATAAGAGATAATTCAATTTGGCAACCGGCAATGTAATTAGCATGCCGAATATTACTTGGAATGTGAATTGGAACGAAATCGCCAATAGATAAGACCATTTTACAATTTGGGCCCAAGTTAGAAGCAGAGCCTAAGGTGTAAATTATCGATAGTCCATATCTCGGAAACTATAAGAGATAATGCAATTTGGCAACCGGCAATGTAATTAGCATGCCGAATATTACTTGGAATGTGAATTGGAACGAAATCGCCAATAGATAAGACCATTTTACAATTTGGGCCCAAGTTAGAAGCAGAGCCTAAGGTGTAAATTATCGATAGTCCATATCTCGGAAACTATAAGAGATAATGCAATTTGGCAACCGGCAATGTAATTAGCATGCCGAATATTACTTGGAATGTGAATTGGAACGAAATCGCCAATAGATAAGACCATTTTACAATTTGGGCCCAAGTTAGAAGCAGAGACTAAGGTGTAAATTATCGATAGTCCATATCTCTGAAACTATAAGAGATAATGCAATTTCGCAAACGGCAATGTAATTAGCATGCCGAATATTACTTGGAATGTGAATTGGGACGAAATCGCCAATAGAGAAGACCATTTTACAATTTGGGCCCAAGTTAGAAGCAGAGCCTAAGGTGTAAATTATCGATAGTCCATATCTCGGAAACTATAAGAGATAATGCAATTTGGCAACCGGCAATGTAATTAGCATGCCGAATATTACTTGGAATGTGAATTGGAACGAAATCGCCAATAGATAAGACCATTTTACAATTTGGGCCCAAGTTAGAAGCAGAGCCTAAGGTGTAAATTATCGATAGTCCATATCTCGGAAACTATAAGAGATAATGCAATTTCGCAACCGGCAATGTAATTAGCATGCCGAATATTACTTGGAGTGTGAATTGGAACGAAATCGCCAATAGATAAGACCATTTTACAATTTGGGCCCAAGTTAGAAGCAGAGCCTAAGGTGTAAATTATCGATAGTCAATATCTCGGAAACTATAAGAGATAATGCAATTTGGCAACCGGCAATGTAATTAGCATGCCGAATATTACTTGGAATGTGAATTGGAACGAAATCGCCAATAGATAAGACCATTTTACAATTTGGGCCCAAGTTAGAAGCAGAGCCTAAGGTGTAAATTATCGATAGTCCATATCTCGGAAACTATAAGAGATAATGCAATTTGGCAACCGGCAATGTAATTAGCATGCCGAATATTACTTGGAATGTGAATTGGAACGAAATCGCCAATAGATAAGACCATTTTACAATTTGGGCCCAAGTTAGAAGCAGAGCCTAAGGTGTAAATTATCGATAGTCCATATCTCGGAAACTATAAGAGATAATGCAATTTGGCAACCGGCAATGTAATTAGCATGCCGAATATTGCTTGGAATGTGAATTGGAACGAAATCGCCAATAGATAAGACCATTTTACAATTTGGGCCCAAGTTAGAAGCAGAGCCTAAGGTGTAAATTATCGATAGTCCATATCTCGGAAACTATAAGAGATAATGCAATTTGGCAACAGGCAATGTAATTAGCATGCCGAATATTACTTGGAATGTGAATTGGAACGAAATCGCCAATAGGTAAGGCCATTTTACAATTTGGGCCCAAGTTAGAAGCAGAGCCTAAGGTGTAAATTATCGATAGTCCATATCTCGGAAACTATAAGAGATAATTCAATTTGGCAACCGGCAATGTAATTAGCATGCCGAATATTACTTGGAATGTGAATTGGAACGAAATCGCCAATAGATAAGACCATTTTACAATTTGGGCCCAAGTTAGAAGCAGAGCCTAAGGTGTAAATTATCGATAGTCCATATCTCGGAAACTATAAGAGATAATGCAATTTGGCAACCGGCAATGTAATTAGCATGCCGAATATTACTTGGAATGTGAATTGGAACGAAATCGCCAATAGATAAGACCATTTTACAATTTGGGCCCAAGTTAGAAGCAGAGCCTAAGGTGTAAATTATCGATAGTCCATATCTCGGAATCTATAAGAGATAATGCAATTTGGCAACCGGCAATGTAATTAGCATGCCGAATATTACTTGGAATGTGAATTGGAACGAAATCGCCAATAGGTAAGGCCATTTTACAATTTGGGCCCAAGTTAGAAGCAGAGCCTAAGGTGTAAATTATCGATAGTCCATATCTCGGAAACTATAAGAGATAATTCAATTTGGCAACCGGCAATGTAATTAGCATGCCGAATATTACTTGGAATGTGAATTGGAACGAAATCGCCAATAGATAAGACCATTTTACAATTTGGGCCCAAGTTAGAAGCAGAGCCTAAGGTGTAAATTATCGATAGTCCATATCTCGGAAACTATAAGAGATAATGCAATTTGGCAACCGGCAATGTAATTAGCATGCCGAATATTACTTGGAATGTGAATTGGAACGAAATCGCCAATAGATAAGACCATTTTACAATTTGGGCCCAAGTTAGAAGCAGAGCCTAAGGTGTAAATTATCGATAGTCCATATCTCGGAAACTATAAGAGATAATGCAATTTGGCAACCGGCAATGTAATTAGCATGCCGAATATTACTTGGAATGTGAATTGGAACGAAATCGCCAATAGATAAGACCATTTTACAATTTGGGCCCAAGTTAGAAGCAGAGCCTATGGTGTAAATTATCGATAGTCCATATCTCGGAAACTATAAGAGATAATGCAATTTGGTAACCGGCAATGTAATTAGCATGCCGAATATTACTTGGAATGTGAATTGGAACGAAATCGCCAATAGATAAGACCATTTTACAATTTGGGCCCAAGTTAGAAGCAGAGCCTAAGGTGTAAATTATCGATAGTCCATATCTCGGAAACTATAAGAGATAATGCAATTTGGCAACCGGCAATGTAATTAGCATGCCGAATATTACTTGGAATGTGAATTGGAACGAAATCGCCAATAGATAAGACCATTTTACAATTTGGGCCCAAGTTAGAAGCAGAGCCTAAGGTGTAAATTATCGATAGTCCATATCTCGGAAACTATAAGAGATAATGCAATTTGGCAACCGGCAATGTAATTAGCATGCCGAATATTACTTGGAATGTGAATTGGAACGAAATCGCCAATAGATAAGACCATTTTACAATTTGGGCCCAAGTTAGAAGCAGAGCCTAAGGTGTAAATTATTGATAGTCCATATCTCGGAAACTATAAGAGATAATGCAAATTCGCAACCGGCAATGTAATTAGCATGCCGAATATTACTTGGAATGTGAATTGGAACGAAATCGCCAATAGATAAGACCATTTTACAATTTGGGCCCAAGTTAGAAGCAGAGCCTAAGGTGTAAATTATCGATAGTCCATATCTCGGAATCTATAAGAGATAATGCAATTTGGCAACCGGCAATGTAATTAGCATGCCGAATATTACTTGGAATGTGAATTGGAACGAAATCGCCAATAGGTAAGGCCATTTTACAATTTGGGCCCAAGTTAGAAGCAGAGCCTAAGGTGTAAATTATCGATAGTCCATATCTCGGAAACTATAAGAGATAATTCAATTTGGCAACCGGCAATGTAATTAGCATGCCGAATATTACTTGGAATGTGAATTGGAACGAAATCGCCAATAGATAAGACCATTTTACAATTTGGGCCCAAGTTAGAAGCAGAGCCTAAGGTGTAAATTATCGATAGTCCATATCTCGGAAACTATAAGAGATAATGCAATTTGGCAACCGGCAATGTAATTAGCATGCCGAATATTACTTGGAATGTGAATTGGAACGAAATCGCCAATAGATAAGACCATTTTACAATTTGGGCCCAAGTTAGAAGCAGAGCCTAAGGTGTAAATTATCGATAGTCCATATCTCGGAAACTATAAGAGATAATGCAATTTGGCAACCGGCAATGTAATTAGCATGCCGAATATTACTTGGAATGTGAATTGGAACGAAATCGCCAATAGATAAGACCATTTTACAATTTGGGCCCAAGTTAGAAGCAGAGCCTATGGTGTAAATTATCGATAGTCCATATCTCGGAAACTATAAGAGATAATGCAATTTGGTAACCGGCAATGTAATTAGCATGCCGAATATTACTTGGAATGTGAATTGGAACGAAATCGCCAATAGATAAGACCATTTTACAATTTGGGCCCAAGTTAGAAGCAGAGCCTAAGGTGTAAATTATCGATAGTCCATATCTCGGAAACTATAAGAGATAATGCAATTTGGCAACCGGCAATGTAATTAGCATGCCGAATATTACTTGGAATGTGAATTGGAACGAAATCGCCAATAGATAAGACCATTTTACAATTTGGGCCCAAGTTAGAAGCAGAGCCTAAGGTGTAAATTATCGATAGTCCATATCTCGGAAACTATAAGAGATAATGCAATTTGGCAACCGGCAATGTAATTAGCATGCCGAATATTACTTGGAATGTGAATTGGAACGAAATCGCCAATAGATAAGACCATTTTACAATTTGGGCCCAAGTTAGAAGCAGAGCCTAAGGTGTAAATTATTGATAGTCCATATCTCGGAAACTATAAGAGATAATGCAAATTCGCAACCGGCAATGTAATTAGCATGCCGAATATCACTTGGAATGTGAATTGGGACGAAATCGCCAATAGATAAGACCATTTTACAATTTGGGCCCAAGTTAGAAGCAGAGCCTAAGGTGTAAATTATCGATAGTCCATATCTCGGAAACTATAAGAGATAATGCAATTTGGCAACCGGCAATGTAATTAGCATGCCGAATATTACTTGGAATGTGAATTGGAACGAAATCGCCAATAGATAAGACCATTTTACAATTTGGGCCCAAGTTAGAAGCAGAGCCTAAGGTGTAAATTATCGATTGTCCATATCTCGGAAACTATAAGAGATAATGCAATTTGGCAACCGGCAATGTAATTAGCATGCCGAATATTACTTGGAATGTGAATTGGAACGAAATCGCCAATAGGTAAGACCATTTTACAAATTGGGCCCAAGTTAGAAGCAGAGCCTAAGGTGTAAATTATCGATAGTCCATATCTCGGAAACTATAAGAGATAATTCAATTTGGCAACCGGCAATGTAATTAGCATGCCGAATATTACTTGGAATGTGAATTGGAACGAAATCGCCAATAGATAAGACCATTTTACAATTTGGGCCCAAGTTAGAAGCAGAGCCTAAGGTGTAAATTATCGATAGTCCATATCTCGGAAACTATAAGAGATAATGCAATTTGGCAACCGGCAATGTAATTAGCATGCCGAATATTACTTGGAATGTGAATTGGAACGAAATCGCCAATAGATAAGACCATTTTACAATTTGGGCCCAAGTTAGAAGCAGAGCCTAAGGTGTAAATTATCGATAGTCCATATCTCGGAAACTATAAGAGATAATGCAATTTGGCAACCGGCAATGTAATTAGCATGCCGAATATTACTTGGAATGTGAATTGCAACTAAATCGCCAATAGATAAGACCATTTTACAATTTGGGCCCAAGTTAGAAGCAGAGCCTAAGGTGTAAATTATCGATAGTCCATATCTCGGAAACTATAAGAGATAATGCAATTTGGCAACCGGCAATGTAATTAGCATGCCGAATATTACTTGGAATGTGAATTGGAACGAAATCGCCAATAGATAAGACCATTTTACAATTTGGGCCCAAGTTAGAAGCAGAGCCTAAGGTGTAAATTATCGATAGTCCATATCTCGGAAACTATAAGAGATAATGCAATTTCGTAACCGGCAATGTAATTAGCATGCCGAATATCACTTGGAATGTGAATTGGGACGAAATCGCCAATAGATAAGACCATTTTACAATTTGGGCCCAAGGTAGAAGCAGAGCCTAAGGTGTAAATTATCGATAGTCCATATCTCGGAAACTATAAGAGATAATGCAATTTGGCAACCGGCAATGTAATTAGCATGCCGAATATTACTTGGAATGTGAATTGGAACGAAATCGCCAATAGATAAGACCATTTTACAATTTGGGCCCAAGTTAGAAGCAGAGCCTAAGGTGTAAATTATCGATAGCCCATATCTCGGAAACTATAAGAGATAATGCAATTTGGCAACCGGCAATGTAATTAGCATGCCGAATATTACTTGGAATGTGAATTGGAACGAAATCGCCAATAGATAAGACCATTTTACAATTTGGGCCCAAGTTAGAAGCAGAGCCTAAGGTGTAAATTATCGATAGTCCATATCTCGGAAACTATAAGAGATAATGCAATTTGGCAACCGGCAATGTAATTAGCATGCCGAATATTACTTGGAATGTGAATTGCAACTAAATCGCCAATAGATAAGACCATTTTACAATTTGGGCCCAAGTTAGAAGCAGAGCCTAAGGTGTAAATTATCGATAGTCCATATCTCGGAAACTATAAGAGATAATGCAATTTGGCAACCGGCAATGTAATTAGCATGCCGAATATTACTTGGAATGTGAATTGGAACGAAATCGCCAATAGATAAGACCATTTTACAATTTGGGCCCAAGTTAGAAGCAGAGCCTAGGGTGTAAATTATCGATAGTCCATATCTCGGAAACTATAAGAGATAATGCAATTTGGCAACCGGCAATGTAATTAGCATGCCGAATATTACTTGGAATGTGAATTGGAACGAAATCGCCAATAGATAAGACCATTTTACAATTTGGGCCCAAGTTAGAAGCAGAGCCTAAGGTGTAAATTATCGATAGTCCATATCTCGGAAACTATAAGAGATAATGCAATTTGGCAACCGGCAATGTAATTAGCATGCCGAATATTAGTTGAAATGTGAATTGGAACGAAATAGCCAATAGATAAGACCATTTTACAATTTGGGCCCAAGTTAGAAGCAGAGCCTAAGGTGTAAATTATTGATAGTCCATATCTCGGAAACTATAAGAGATAATGCAATTTCGCAACCGGCAATGTAATTAGCATGCCGAATATCACTTGGAATGTGAATTGGGACGAAATCGCCAATAGATAAGACCATTTTACAATTTGGGCCCAAGTTAGAAGCAGAGCCTAAGGTGTAAATTATCGATAGTCCATATCTCGGAAACTATAAGAGATAATGCAATTTCGCAACCGGCAGTGTAATTAGCATGCCGAATATTACTTGGAGTGTGAATTGGAACGAAATCGCCAATAGATAAGACCATTTTACAATTTGGGCCCAAGTTAGAAGCAGAGCCTAAGGTGTAAATTATCGATGGTCCATATCTCGTAAACTATAAGAGATAATGCAATTTGGCAACCGGCAATGTAATTAGCATGCCGAATATTACTTGGAATGTGAATTGGAACGAAATCGCCAATAGATAAGACCATTTTACAATTTGGGCCCAAGTTAGAAGCAGAGCCTAAGGTGTAAATTATCGATAGTCCATATCTCGGAAACTATAAGAGATAATGCAATTTGGCAACCGGCAATGTAATTAGCATGCTGAATATTACTTGGAATGTGAATTGCAACTAAATCGCCAATAGATAAGACCATTTTACAATTTGGGCCCAAGTTAGAAGCAGAGCCTAAGGTGTAAATTATCGATAGTCCATATCTCGGAAACTATAAGAGATAATGCAATTTGGCAACCGGCAATGTAATTAGCATGCCGAATATTACTTGGAATGTGAATTGGAACGAAATCGCCAATAGATAAGACCATTTTACAATTTGGGCCCAAGTTAGAAGCAGAGCCTAAGATGTAAATTATCGATAGTCCATATCACGGAAACTATATGAGATAATGCAATTTCGCAACCGGCAATGTAATTAGCATGCCGAATATCACTTGGAATGTGAATTGGGACGAAATCGCCAATAGATAAGACCATTTTACAATTTGGGCCCAAGTTAGAAGCAGAGCCTAAGGTGTAAATTATCGATAGTCCATATCTCGGAAACTATAAGAGATAATTCAATTTGGCAACCGGCAATGTAATTAGCATGCCGAATATTACTTGGAATGTGAATTGGAACGAAATCGCCAATAGATAAGACCATTTTACAATTTGGGCCCAAGTTAGAAGCAGAGCCTAAGGTGTAAATTATCGATAGTCCATATCTCGGAAACTATAAGAGATAATGCAATTTGGCAACCGGCAATGTAATTAGCATGCCGAATATTACTTGGAATGTGAATTGGAACGAAATCGCCAATAGATAAGACCATTTTACAATTTGGGCCCAAGTTAGAAGCAGAGCCTAAGGTGTAAATTATCGATAGTCCATATCTCGGAAACTATAAGAGATAATGCAATTTGGCAACCGGCAATGTAATTAGCATGCCGAATATTACTTGGAATGTGAATTGGAACGAAATCGCCAATAGATAAGACCATTTTACAATTTGGGCCCAAGTTAGAAGCAGAGCCTATGGTGTAAATTATCGATAGTCCATATCTCGGAAACTATAAGAGATAATGCAATTTGGCAACCGGCAATGTAATTAGCATGCCGAATATTACTTATAATGTGAATTGGAACGAAATCGCCAATAGATAAGACCATTTTACAATTTGGGCCCAAGTTAGAAGCAGAGCCTAAGGTGTAAATTATCGATAGTCCATATCTCGGAAACTATAAGAGATAATGCAATTTCGCAAACGGCAATGTAATTAGCATGCCGAATATTACTTATAATGTGAATTGGAACGAAATCGCCAATAGATAAGACCATTTTACAATTTGGGCCCAAGTTAGAAGCAGAGCCTAAGGTGTAAATTATCGATAGTCCATATCTCTGAAACTATAAGAGATAATGCAATTTCGCAAACGGCAATGTAATTAGCATGCCGAATATTACTTGGAATGTGAATTGGGACGAAATCGCCAATAGAGAAGACCATTTTACAATTTGGGCCCAAGTTAGAAGCAGAGCCTAAGGTGTAAATTATCGATAGTCCATATCTCGGAAACTATAAGAGATAATGCAATTTGGCAACCGGCAATGTAATTAGCATGCCGAATATTACTTGGAATGTGAATTGGAACGAAATCGCCAATAGATAAGACCATTTTACAATTTGGGCCCAAGTTAGAAGCAGAGCCTAAGGTGTAAATTATCGATAGTCCATATCTCGGAAACTATAAGAGATAATGCAATTTGGCAACCGGCAATGTAATTAGCATGCCGAATATTACTTGGAATGTGAATTGGAACGAAATCGCCAATAGATAAGACCATTTTACAATTTGGGCCCAAGTTAGAAGCAGAGCCTAAGGTGTAAATTATCGATTGTCCATATCTCGGAAACTATAAGAGATAATGCAATTTGGCAACCGGCAATGTAATTAGCATGCCGAATATTACTTGGAATGTGAATTGGAACGAAATCGCCAATAGAAAAGACCATTTTACAATTTGGGCCCAAGTTAGAAGCAGAGCCTAAGGTGTAAATTATTGATAGTCCATATCTCGGAAACTATAAGAGATAATGCAATTTCGCAACCGGCAATGTAATTAGCATGCCGAATATCACTTGGAATGTGAATTGGGACGAAATCGCCAATAGATAAGAACATTTTACAATTTGGGCCCAAGTTAGAAGCAGAGCCTAAGGTGTAAATTATCGATAGTCCATATCTCGGAAACTATAAGAGATAATGCAATTTGGCAACCGGCAATGTAATTAGCATGCCGAATATTACTTGGAATGTGAATTGGAACGAAATCGCCAATAGATAAGACCATTTTACAATTTGGGCCCAAGTTAGAAGCAGAGCCTAAGGTGTAAATTATCGATAGTCCATATCTCGGAAACTATAAGAGATAATGCAATTTGGCAACCGGCAATGTAATTAGCATGCCGAATATTACTTGGAATGTGAATTGGAACGAAATCGCCAATAGGTAAGACCATTTTACAATTTGGGCCCAAGTTAGAAGCAGAGCCTAAGGTGTAAATTATCGATAGTCCATATCTCGGAAACTATAAGAGATAATGCAATTTGGCAACCGGCAATGTAATTAGCATGCCGAATATTACTTGGAATGTGAATTGGAACGAAATCGCCAATAGATAAGACCATTTTACAATTTGGGCCCAAGTTAGAAGCAGAGCCTAAGGTGTAAATTATTGATAGTCCATATCTCGGAAACTATAAGAGATAATGCAATTTCGCAACCGGCAATGTAATTAGCATGCCGAATATCACTTGGAATGTGAATTGGGACGAAATCGCCAATAGATAAGACCATTTTACAATTTGGGCCCAAGTTAGAAGCAGAGCCTAAGGTGTAAATAATCGATAGTCCATATCTCGGAAACTATAAGAGATAATGCAATTTGGCAACCGGCAATGTAATTAGCATGCCGAATATTACTTGGAATGTGAATTGGAACGAAATCGCCAATAGATAAGACCATTTTACAATTTGGGCCCAAGTTAGAAGCAGAGCCTAAGGTGTAAATTATCGATAGTCCATATCTCGGAAACTATAAGAGATAATGCAATTTGGCAACCGGCAATGTAATTAGCATGCCGAATATTACTTGGAATGTGAATTGGAACGAAATCGCCAATAGATAAGACCATTTTACAATTTGGGCCCAAGTTAGAAGCAGAGCCTAAGGTGTAAATTATCGATAGTCCATATCTCGGAAACTATAAGAGATAATGCAATTTCGCAACCGGCAGTGTAATTAGCATGCCGAATATTACTTGGAGTGTGAATTGGAACGAAATCGCCAATAGATAAGACCATTTTACAATTTGGGCCCAAGTTAGAAGCAGAGCCTAAGGTGTAAATTATCGATGGTCCATATCTCGTAAACTATAAGAGATAATGCAATTTGGCAACCGGCAATGTAATTAGCATGCCGAATATTACTTGGAATGTGAATTGCAACTAAATCGCCAATAGATAAGACCATTTTACAATTTGGGCCCAAGTTAGAAGCAGAGCCTAAGGTGTAAATTATCGATAGTCCATATCTCGGAAACTATAAGAGATAATGCAATTTGGCAACCGGCAATGTAATTAGCATGCCGAATATTACTTGGAATGTGAATTGCAACTAAATCGCCAATAGATAAGACCATTTTACAATTTGGGCCCAAGTTAGAAGCAGAGCCTAAGGTGTAAATTATCGATAGTCCATATCTCGGAAACTATAAGAGATAATGCAATTTGGCAACCGGCAATGTAATTAGCATGCCGAATATTACTTGGAATGTGAATTGGAACGAAATCGCCAATAGATAAGACCATTTTACAATTTGGGCCCAAGTTAGAAGCAGAGCCTAAGGTGTAAATTATCGATAGTCCATATCTCGGAAACTATAAGAGATAATGCAATTTGGCAACCGGCAATGTAATTAGCATGCCGAATATTACTTGGAATGTGAATTGCAACTAAATCGCCAATAGATAAGACCATTTTACAATTTGGGCCCAAGTTAGAAGCAGAGCCTAAGGTGTAAATTATCGATAGTCCATATCTCGGAAACTATAAGAGATAATGCAATTTGGCAACCGGCAATGTAATTAGCATGCCGAATATTACTTGGAATGTGAATTGGAACGAAATCGCCAATAGATAAGACCATTTTACAATTTGGGCCCAAGTTAGTAGCAGAGCCTAAGGTGTAAATTATCGATAGTCCATATCTCGGAAACTATAAGAGATAATGCAATTTCGCAACCGGCAATGTAATTAGCATGCCGAATATCACTTGGAATGTGAATTGGGACGAAATCGCCAATAGATAAGACCATTTTACAATTTGGGCCCAAGTTAGAAGCAGAGCCTAAGGTGTAAATTATCGATAGTCCATATCTCGGAAACTATAAGAGATAATTCAATTTGGCAACCGGCAATGTAATTAGCATGCCGAATATTACTTGGAATGTGAATTGGAACGAAATCGCCAATAGATAAGACCATTTTACAATTTGGGCCCAAGTTAGAAGCAGAGCCTAAGGTGTAAATTATCGATAGTCCATATCTCGGAAACTATAAGAGATAATGCAATTTGGCAACCGGCAATGTAATTAGCATGCCGAATATTACTTGGAATGTGAATTGGAACGAAATCGCCAATAGATAAGACCATTTTACAATTTGGGCCCAAGTTAGAAGCAGAGCCTAAGGTGTAAATTATCGATAGTCCATATCTCGGAAACTATAAGAGATAATGCAATTTGGCAACCGGCAATGTAATTAGCATGCCGAATATTACTTGGAATATGAATTGGAACGAAATCGCCAATAGATAAGACCATTTTACAATTTGGGCCCAAGTTAGAAGCAGAGCCTATGGTGTAAATTATCGATAGTCCATATCTCGGAAACTATAAGAGATAATGCAATTTGGCAACCGGCAATGTAATTAGCATGCCGAATATTACTTGGAATGTGAATTGGAACGAAATCGCCAATAGATAAGACCATTTTACAATTTGGGCCCAAGTTAGAAGCAGAGCCTAAGGTGTAAATTATCGATAGTCCATATCTCGGAAACTATAAGAGTTAATGCAATTTGGCAACCGGCAATGTAATTAGCATGCCGAATATTACTTGGAATGTGAATTGGAACGAAATCGCCAATAGATAAGACCATTTTACAATTTGGGCCCAAGTTAGAAGCAGAGCCTAAGGTGTAAATTATCGATAGTCCATATCTCGGAAACTATAAGAGATAATGCAATTTGGCAACATGCAATGTAATTAGCATGCCGAATATTACTTATAATGTGAATTGGAACGAAATCGCCAATAGATAAGACCATTTTACAATTTGGGCCCAAGTTAGAAGCAGAGCCTAAGGTGTAAATTATCGATAGTCCATATCTCGGAAACTATAAGAGATAATGCAATTTGGCAACCGGCAATGTAATTAGCATGCCGAATATTACTTGGAATGTGAATTAGAACGAAATCGCCAATAGATAAGACCATTTTACAATTTGGGCCCAAGTTAGAAGCAGAGCCTAAGGTGTAAATTATCGATAGTCCATATCTCGGAAACTATAAGAGATAATGCAATTTGGCAACCGGCAATGTAATTAGCATGCCGAATATTACTTGGAATGTGAATTGGAACGAAATCGCCAATAGATAAGACCATTTTACAATTTGGGCCCAAGTTAGAAGCAGAGCCTAAGGTTTAAATTATCGATTGTCCATATCTCGGAAACTATAAGAGATAATGCAATTTGGCAACCGGCAATGTAATTAGCATGCCGAATATTACTTGGAATGTGAATTGGAACGAAATCGCCAATAGATAAGACCATTTTACAATTTGGGCCCAAGTTAGAAGCAGAGCCTAAGGTGTAAATTATTGATAGTCCATATCTCGGAAACTATAAGAGATAATGCAATTTCGCAACCGGCAATGTAATTAGCATGCCGAATATCACTTGGAATGTGAATTGGGACGAAATCGCCAATAGATAAGACCATTTTACAATTTGGGCCCAAGTTAGAAGCAGAGCCTAAGGTGTAAATTATCGATAGTCCATATCTCGGAAACTATAAGAGATAATGCAATTTGGCAACCGGCAATGTAATTAGCATGCCGAATATTACTTGGAATGTGAATTGGAACGAAATCGCCAATAGATAAGACCATTTTACAATTTGGGCCCAAGTTAGAAGCAGAGCCTAAGGTGTAAATTATCGATAGTCCATATCTCGGAAACTATAAGAGATAATGCAATTTGGCAACCGGCAATGTAATTAGCATGCCGAATATTACTTGGAATGTGAATTGGAACGAAATCGCCAATAGGTAAGACCATTTTACAATTTGGGCCCAAGTTAGAAGCAGAGCCTAAGGTGTAAATTATCGATAGTCCATATCTCGGAAACTATAAGAGATAATTCAATTTGGCAACCGGCAATGTAATTAGCATGCCGAATATTACTTGGAATGTGAATTGGAACGAAATCGCCAATAGATAAGACCATTTTACAATTTGGGCCCAAGTTAGAAGCAGAGCCTAAGGTGTAAATTATCGATAGTCCATATCTCGGAAACTATAAGAGATAATGCAATTTGGCAACCGGCAATGTAATTAGCATGCCGAATATTACTTGGAACGTGAATTGGAACGAAATCGCCAATAGGTAAGACCATTTTACAATTTGGGCCCAAGTTAGAAGCAGAGCCTAAGGTGTAAATTATCGATAGTCCATATCTCGGAAACTATAAGAGATAATGCAATTTGGCAACCGGCAATGTAATTAGCATGCCGAATATTACTTGGAATGTGAATTGGAACGAAATCGCCAATAGATAAGACCATTTTACAATTTGGGCCCAAGTTAGAAGCAGAGCCTAAGGTGTAAATTATCGATAGTCCATATCTCGGAAACTATAAGAGATAATGCAATTTGGCAACCGGCAATGTAATTAGCATGCCGAATATTGCTTGGAATGTGAATTGGAACGAAATCGCCAATAGATAAGACCATTTTACAATTTGGGCCCAAGTTAGAAGCAGAGCCTAAGGTGTAAATTATCGATAGTCCATATCTCGGAAACTATAAGAGATAATGCAATTTGGCAACAGGCAATGTAATTAGCATGCCGAATATTACTTGGAATGTGAATTGGAACGAAATCGCCAATAGGTAAGGCCATTTTACAATTTGGGCCCAAGTTAGAAGCAGAGCCTAAGGTGTAAATTATCGATAGTCCATATCTCGGAAACTATAAGAGATAATTCAATTTGGCATCCGGCAATGTAATTAGCATGCCGAATATTACTTGGAATGTGAATTGGAACGAAATCGCCAATAGATAAGACCATTTTACAATTTGGGCCCAAGTTAGAAGCAGAGCCTAAGGTGTAAATTATCGATAGTCCATATCTCGGAAACTATAAGAGATAATGCAATTTGGCAACCGGCAATGTAATTAGCATGCCGAATATTACTTGGAATGTGAATTGGAACGAAATCGCCAATAGATAAGACCATTTTACAATTTGGGCCCAAGTTAGAAGCAGAGCCTAAGGTGTAAATTATCGATAGTCCATATCTCGGAATCTATAAGAGATAATGCAATTTGGCAACCGGCAATGTAATTAGCATGCCGAATATTACTTGGAATGTGAATTGGAACGAAATCGCCAATAGGTAAGGCCATTTTACAATTTGGGCCCAAGTTAGAAGCAGAGCCTAAGGTGTAAATTATCGATAGTCCATATCTCGGAAACTATAAGAGATAATTCAATTTGGCAACCGGCAATGTAATTAGCATGCCGAATATTACTTGGAATGTGAATTGGAACGAAATCGCCAATAGATAAGACCATTTTACAATTTGGGCCCAAGTTAGAAGCAGAGCCTAAGGTGTAAATTATCGATAGTCCATATCTCGGAAACTATAAGAGATAATGCAATTTGGCAACCGGCAATGTAATTAGCATGCCGAATATTACTTGGAATGTGAATTGGAACGAAATCGCCAATAGATAAGACCATTTTACAATTTGGGCCCTAGTTAGAAGCAGAGCCTAAGGTGTAAATTATCGATAGTCCATATCTCGGAAACTATAAGAGATAATGCAATTTGGCAACCGGCAATGTAATTAGCATGCCGAATATTACTTGGAATGTGAATTGGAACGAAATCGCCAATAGATAAGACCATTTTACAATTTGGGCCCAAGTTAGAAGCAGAGCCTATGGTGTAAATTATCGATAGTCCATATCTCGGAAACTATAAGAGATAATGCAATTTGGTAACCGGCAATGTAATTAGCATGCCGAATATTACTTGGAATGTGAATTGGAACGAAATCGCCAATAGATAAGACCATTTTACAATTTGGGCCCAAGTTAGAAGCAGAGCCTAAGGTGTAAATTATCGATAGTCCATATCTCGGAAACTATAAGAGATAATGCAATTTGGCAACCGGCAATGTAATTAGCATGCCGAATATTACTTGGAATGTGAATTGGAACGAAATCGCCAATAGATAAGACCATTTTACAATTTGGGCCCAAATTAGAAGCAGAGCCTAAGGTGTAAATTATCGATAGTCCATATCTCGGAAACTATAAGAGATAATGCAATTTGGCAACCGGCAATGTAATTAGCATGCCGAATATTACTTGGAATGTGAATTGGAACGAAATCGCCAATAGATAAGACCATTTTACAATTTGGGCCCAAGTTAGAAGCAGAGCCTAAGGTGTAAATTATTGATAGTCCATATCTCGGAAACTATAAGAGATAATGCAAATTCGCAACCGGCAATGTAATTAGCATGCCGAATATCACTTGGAATGTGAATTGGGACGAAATCGCCAATAGATAAGACCATTTTACAATTTGGGCCCAAGTTAGAAGCAGAACCTAAGGTGTAAATTATCGATAGTCCATATCTCGGAAACTATAAGAGATAATGCAATTTGGCAACCGGCAATGTAATTAGCATGCCGAATATTACTTGGATTGTGAATTGGAACGAAATCGCCAATAGATAAGACCATTTTACAATTTGGGCCCAAGTTAGAAGCAGAGCCTAAGGTGTAAATTATCGATAGTCCATATCTCGGAAACTATAAGAGATAATGCAATTTGGCAACCGGCAATGTAATTAGCATGCCGAATATTACTTGGAATGTGAATTGGAACGAAATCGCCAATAGGTAAGACCATTTTACAAATTGGGCCCAAGTTAGAAGCAGAGCCTAAGGTGTAAATTATCGATAGTCCATATCTCGGAAACTATAAGAGATAATTCAATTTGGCAACCGGCAATGTAATTAGCATGCCGAATATTACTTGGAATGTGAATTGGAACGAAATCGCCAATAGATAAGACCATTTTACAATTTGGGCCCAAGTTAGAAGCAGAGCCTAAGGTGTAAATTATCGATAGTCCATATCTCGGAAACTATAAGAGATAATGCAATTTGGCAACCGGCAATGTAATTAGCATGCCGAATATTACTTGGAATGTGAATTGGAACGAAATCGCCAATAGATAAGACCATTTTACAATTTGGGCCCAAGTTAGAAGCAGAGCCTAAGGTGTAAATTATCGATAGTCCATATCTCGGAAACTATAAGAGATAATGCAATTTGGCAACCGGCAATGTAATTAGCATGCCGAATATTACTTGGAATGTGAATTGCAACTAAATCGCCAATAGATAAGACCATTTTACAATTTGGGCCCAAGTTAGAAGCAGAGCCTAAGGTGTAAATTATCGATAGTCCATATCTCGGAAACTATAAGAGATAATGCAATTTGGCAACCGGCAATGTAATTAGCATGCCGAATATTACTTGGAATGTGAATTGGAACGAAATCGCCAATAGATAAGACCATTTTACAATTTGGGCCCAAGTTAGAAGCAGAGCCTAAGGTGTAAATTATCGATAGTCCATATCTCGGAAACTATAAGAGATAATGCAATTTCGTAACCGGCAATGTAATTAGCATGCCGAATATCACTTGGAATGTGAATTGGGACGAAATCGCCAATAGATAAGACCATTTTACAATTTGGGCCCAAGTTAGAAGCAGAGCCTAAGGTGTAAATTATCGATAGCCCATATCTCGGAAACTATAAGAGATAATGCAATTTGGCAACCGGCAATGTAATTAGCATGCCGAATATTACTTGGAATGTGAATTGGAACGAAATCGCCAATAGATAAGACCATTTTACAATTTGGGCCCAAGTTAGAAGCAGAGCCTAAGGTGTAAATTATCGATAGTCCATATCTCGGAAACTATAAGAGATAATGCAATTTGGCAACCGGCAATGTAATTAGCATGCCGAATATTACTTGGAATGTGAATTGCAACTAAATCGCCAATAGATAAGACCATTTTACAATTTGGGCCCAAGTTAGAAGCAGAGCCTAAGGTGTAAATTATCGATAGTCCATATCTCGGAAACTATAAGAGATAATGCAATTTGGCAACCGGCAATGTAATTAGCATGCCGAATATTACTTGGAATGTGAATTGGAACGAAATCGCCAATAGATAAGACCATTTTACAATTTGGGCGCAAGTTAGAAGCAGAGCCTAGGGTGTAAATTATCGATAGTCCATATCTCGGAAACTATAAGAGATAATGCAATTTGGCAACCGGCAATGTAATTAGCATGCCGAATATTACTTGGAATGTGAATTGGAACGAAATCGCCAATAGATAAGACCATTTTACAATTTGGGCCCAAGTTAGAAGCAGAGCCTAAGGTGTAAATTATCGATAGTCCATATCTCGGAAACTATAAGAGATAATGCAATTTGGCAACCGGCAATGTAATTAGCATGCCGAATATTACTTGGAATGTGAATTGGAACGAAATCGCCAATAGATAAGACCATTTTACAATTTGGGCCCAAGTTAGAAGCAGAGCCTAAGGTGTAAATTATTGATAGTCCATATCTCGGAAACTATAAGATATAATGCAATTTCGCAACCGGCAATGTAATTAGCATGCCGAATATCACTTGGAATGTGAATTGGGACGAAATCGCCAATAGATAAGACCATTTTACAATTTGGGCCCAAGTTAGAAGCAGAGCCTAAGGTGTAAATTATCGATAGTCCATATCTCGGAAACTATAAGAGATAATGCAATTTGGCAACCGGCAATGTAATTAGCATGCCGAATATTACTTGGAATGTGAATTGGAACGAAATCGCCAATAGATAAGACCATTTTACAATTTGGGCCCAAGTTAGAAGCAGAGCCTAAGGTGTAAATTATCGATAGTCCATATCTCGGAAACTATAAGAGATAATGCAATTTCGCAACCGGCAGTGTAATTAGCATGCCGAATATTACTTGGAGTGTGAATTGGAACGAAATCGCCAATAGATAAGACCATTTTACAATTTGGGCCCAAGTTAGAAGCAGAGCCTAAGGTGTAAATTATCGATGGTCCATATCTCGTAAACTATAAGAGATAATGCAATTTGGCAACCGGCTATGTAATTAGCATGCCGAATATTACTTGGAATGTGAATTGGAACGAAATCGCCAATAGATAAGACCATTTTACAATTTGGGCCCAAGTTAGAAGCAGAGCCTAAGGTGTAAATTATCGATAGTCCATATCTCGGAAACTATAAGAGATAATGCAATTTCGCAACCGGCAGTGTAATTAGCATGCCGAATATTACTTGGAGTGTGAATTGGAACGAAATCGCCAATAGATAAGACCATTTTACAATTTGGGCCCAAGTTAGAAGCAGAGCCTAAGGTGTAAATTATCGATAGTCCATATCTCGGAAACTATAAGAGATAATGCAATTTGGCAACCGGCAATGTAATTAGCATGCCGAATATTACTTGGAATGTGAATTGCAACTAAATCGCCAATAGATAAGACCATTTTACAATTTGGGCCCAAGTTAGAAGCAGAGCCTAAGGTGTAAATTATCGATAGTCCATATCTCGGAAACTATAAGAGATAATGCAATTTGGCAACCGGCAATGTAATTAGCATGCCGAATATTACTTGGAATGTGAATTGGAACGAAATCGCCAATAGATAAGACCATTTTACAATTTGGGCCCAAGTTAGAAGCAGAGCCTAAGGTGTAAATTATCGATAGTCCATATCTCGGAAACTATAAGAGATAATGCAATTTCGCAACCGGCAATGTAATTAGCATGCCGAATATCACTTGGAATGTGAATTGGGACGAAATCGCCAATAGATAAGACCATTTTACAATTTGGGCCCAAGTTAGAAGCAGAGCCTAAGGTGTAAATTATCGATAGTCCATATCTCGGAAACTATAAGAGATAATGCAATTTGGCAACCGGCAATGTAATTAGCATGCCGAATATTACTTGGAATGTGAATTGGAACGAAATCGCCAATAGATAAGACCATTTTACAATTTGGGCCCAAGTTAGAAGCAGAGCCTAAGGTGTAAATTATTGATAGTCCATATCTCGGAAACTATAAGAGATAATGCAATTTCGCAACCGGCAATGTAATTAGCATGCCGAATATCACTTGGAATGTGAATTGGGACGAAATCGCCAATAGATAAGACCATTTTACAATTTGGGCCCAAGTTAGAAGCAGAGCCTAAGGTGTAAATAATCGATAGTCCATATCTCGGAAACTATAAGAGATAATGCAATTTGGCAACCGGCAATGTAATTAGCATGCCGAATATTACTTGGAATGTGAATTGGAACGAAATCGCCAATAGATAAGACCATTTTACAATTTGGGCCCAAGTTAGAAGCAGAGCCTAAGGTGTAAATTATCGATAGTCCATATTTCGGAAACTATAAGAGATAATGCAATTTGGCAACCGGCAATGTAATTAGCATGCCGAATATTACTTGGAATGTGAATTGGAACGAAATCGCCAATAGATAAGACCATTTTACAATTTGGGCCCAAGTTAGAAGCAGAGCCTAAGGTGTAAATTATCGATAGTCCATATCTCGGAAACTATAAGAGATAATGCAATTTCGCAACCGGCAGTGTAATTAGCATGCCGAATATTACTTGGAGTGTGAATTGGAACGAAATCGCCAATAGATAAGACCATTTTACAATTTGGGCCAAAGTTAGAAGCAGAGCCTAAGGTGTAAATTATCGATGGTCCATATCTCGTAAACTATAAGAGATAATGCAATTTGGCAACCGGCAATGTAATTAGCATGCCGAATATTACTTGGAATGTGAATTGGAACGAAATCGCCAATAGATAAGACCATTTTACAATTTGGGCCCAAGTTAGAAGCAGAGCCTAAGGTGTAAATTATCGATAGTCCATATCTCGGAAACTATAAGAGATAATGCAATTTGGCAACCGGCAATGTAATTAGCATGCCGAATATTACTTGGAATGTGAATTGGAACGAAATCGCCAATAGATAAGACCATTTTACAATTTGGGCCCAAGTTAGAAGCAGAGCCTATGGTGTAAATTATCGATAGTCCATATCTCGGAAACTATAAGAGATAATGCAATTTGGCAACCGGCAATGTAATTAGCATGCCGAATATTACTTGGAATGTGAATTGGAACGAAATCGCCAATAGATAAGACCATTTTACAATTTGGGCCCAAGTTAGAAGCAGAGCCTAAGGTGTAAATTATCGATAGTCCATATCTCGGAAACTATAAGAGTTAATGCAATTTGGCAACCGGCAATGTAATTAGCATGCCGAATATTACTTGGAATGTGAATTGGAACGAAATCGCCAATAGATAAGACCATTTTACAATTTGGGCCCAAGTTAGAAGCAGAGCCTAAGGTGTAAATTATCGATAGTCCATATCTCGGAAACTATAAGAGATAATGCAATTTGGCAACATGCAATGTAATTAGCATGCCGAATATTACTTATAATGTGAATTGGAACGAAATCGCCAATAGATAAGACCATTTTACAATTTGGGCCCAAGTTAGAAGCAGAGCCTAAGGTGTAAATTATCGATAGTCCATATCTCTGAAACTATAAGAGATAATGCAATTTCGCAAACGGCAATGTAATTAGCATGCCGAATATTACTTGGAATGTGAATTGGGACGAAATCGCCAATAGAGAAGACCATTTTACAATTTGGGCCCAAGTTAGAAGCAGAGCCTAAGGTGTAAATTATTGATAGTCCATATCTCGGAAACTATAAGAGATAATGCAATTTCGCAACCGGCAATGTAATTAGCATGCCGAATATCACTTGGAATGTGAATTGGGACGAAATCGCCAATAGATAAGACCATTTTACAATTTGGGCCCAAGTTAGAAGCAGAGCCTAAGGTGTAAATTATCGATAGTCCATATCTCGGAAACTATAAGAGATAATGCAATTTGGCAACCGGCAATGTAATTAGCATGCCGAATATTACTTGGAATGTGAATTGGAACGAAATCGCCAATAGATAAGACCATTTTACAATTTGGGCCCAAGTTAGAAGCAGAGCCTAAGGTGTAAATTATCGATAGTCCATATCTCGGAAACTATAAGAGATAATGCAATTTGGCAACCGGCAATGTAATTAGCATGCCGAATATTACTTGGAATGTGAATTGCAACTAAATCGCCAATAGATAAGACCATTTTACAATTTGGGCCCAAGTTAGAAGCAGAGCCTAAGGTGTAAATTATCGATAGTCCATATCTCGGAAACTATAAGAGATAATGCAATTTGGCAACCGGCAATGTAATTAGCATGCCGAATATTACTTGGAATGTGAATTGGAACGAAATCGCCAATAGATAAGACCATTTTACAATTTGGGCGCAAGTTAGAAGCAGAGCCTAGGGTGTAAATTATCGATAGTCCATATCTCGGAAACTATAAGAGATAATGCAATTTGGCAACCGGCAATGTAATTAGCATGCCGAATATTACTTGGAATGTGAATTGGAACGAAATCGCCAATAGATAAGACCATTTTACAATTTGGGCCCAAGTTAGAAGCAGAGCCTAAGGTGTAAATTATCGATAGTCCATATCTCGGAAACTATAAGAGATAATGCAATTTGGCAACCGGCAATGTAATTAGCATGCCGAATATTACTTGGAATGTGAATTGGAACGAAATCGCCAATAGATAAGACCATTTTACAATTTGGGCCCAAGTTAGAAGCAGAGCCTAAGGTGTAAATTATTGATAGTCCATATCTCGGAAACTATAAGATATAATGCAATTTCGCAACCGGCAATGTAATTAGCATGCCGAATATCACTTGGAATGTGAATTGGGACGAAATCGCCAATAGATAAGACCATTTTACAATTTGGGCCCAAGTTAGAAGCAGAGCCTAAGGTGTAAATTATCGATAGTCCATATCTCGGAAACTATAAGAGATAATGCAATTTGGCAACCGGCAATGTAATTAGCATGCCGAATATTACTTGGAATGTGAATTGGAACGAAATCGCCAATAGATAAGACCATTTTACAATTTGGGCCCAAGTTAGAAGCAGAGCCTAAGGTGTAAATTATCGATAGTCCATATCTCGGAAACTATAAGAGATAATGCAATTTCGCAACCGGCAGTGTAATTAGCATGCCGAATATTACTTGGAGTGTGAATTGGAACGAAATCGCCAATAGATAAGACCATTTTACAATTTGGGCCCAAGTTAGAAGCAGAGCCTAAGGTGTAAATTATCGATGGTCCATATCTCGTAAACTATAAGAGATAATGCAATTTGGCAACCGGCTATGTAATTAGCATGCCGAATATTACTTGGAATGTGAATTGGAACGAAATCGCCAATAGATAAGACCATTTTACAATTTGGGCCCAAGTTAGAAGCAGAGCCTAAGGTGTAAATTATCGATAGTCCATATCTCGGAAACTATAAGAGATAATGCAATTTGGCAACCGGCAATGTAATTAGCATGCCGAATATTACTTGGAATGTGAATTGCAACTAAATCGCCAATAGATAAGACCATTTTACAATTTGGGCCCAAGTTAGAAGCAGAGCCTAAGGTGTAAATTATCGATAGTCCATATCTCGGAAACTATAAGAGATAATGCAATTTGGCAACCGGCAATGTAATTAGCATGCCGAATATTACTTGGAATGTGAATTGGAACGAAATCGCCAATAGATAAGACCATTTTACAATTTGGGCCCAAGTTAGAAGCAGAGCCTAAGGTGTAAATTATCGATAGTCCATATCTCGGAAACTATAAGAGATAATGCAATTTCGCAACCGGCAATGTAATTAGCATGCCGAATATCACTTGGAATGTGAATTGGGACGAAATCGCCAATAGATAAGACCATTTTACAATTTGGGCCCAAGTTAGAAGCAGAGCCTAAGGTGTAAATTATCGATAGTCCATATCTCGGAAACTATAAGAGATAATGCAATTTGGCAACCGGCAATGTAATTAGCATGCCGAATATTACTTGGAATGTGAATTGGAACGAAATCGCCAATAGATAAGACCATTTTACAATTTGGGCCCAAGTTAGAAGCAGAGCCTAAGGTGTAAATTATTGATAGTCCATATCTCGGAAACTATAAGAGATAATGCAATTTCGCAACCGGCAATGTAATTAGCATGCCGAATATCACTTGGAATGTGAATTGGGACGAAATCGCCAATAGATAAGACCATTTTACAATTTGGGCCCAAGTTAGAAGCAGAGCCTAAGGTGTAAATAATCGATAGTCCATATCTCGGAAACTATAAGAGATAATGCAATTTGGCAACCGGCAATGTAATTAGCATGCCGAATATTACTTGGAATGTGAATTGGAACGAAATCGCCAATAGATAAGACCATTTTACAATTTGGGCCCAAGTTAGAAGCAGAGCCTAAGGTGTAAATTATCGATAGTCCATATCTCGGAAACTATAAGAGATAATGCAATTTGGCAACCGGCAATGTAATTAGCATGCCGAATATTACTTGGAATGTGAATTGGAACGAAATCGCCAATAGATAAGACCATTTTACAATTTGGGCCCAAGTTAGAAGCAGAGCCTAAGGTGTAAATTATCGATAGTCCATATCTCGGAAACTATAAGAGATAATGCAATTTCGCAACCGGCAGTGTAATTAGCATGCCGAATATTACTTGGAGTGTGAATTGGAACGAAATCGCCAATAGATAAGACCATTTTACAATTTGGGCCAAAGTTAGAAGCAGAGCCTAAGGTGTAAATTATCGATGGTCCATATCTCGTAAACTATAAGAGATAATGCAATTTGGCAACCGGCAATGTAATTAGCATGCCGAATATTACTTGGAATGTGAATTGGAACGAAATCGCCAATAGATAAGACCATTTTACAATTTGGGCCCAAGTTAGAAGCAGAGCCTAAGGTGTAAATTATCGATAGTCCATATCTCGGAAACTATAAGAGATAATGCAATTTGGCAACCGGCAATGTAATTAGCATGCCGAATATTACTTGGAATGTGAATTGGAACGAAATCGCCAATAGATAAGACCATTTTACAATTTGGGCCCAAGTTAGAAGCAGAGCCTATGGTGTAAATTATCGATAGTCCATATCTCGGAAACTATAAGAGATAATGCAATTTGGCAACCGGCAATGTAATTAGCATGCCGAATATTACTTGGAATGTGAATTGGAACGAAATCGCCAATAGATAAGACCATTTTACAATTTGGGCCCAAGTTAGAAGCAGAGCCTAAGGTGTAAATTATCGATAGTCCATATCTCGGAAACTATAAGAGTTAATGCAATTTGGCAACCGGCAATGTAATTAGCACGCCGAATATTACTTGGAATGTGAATTGGAACGAAATCGCCAATAGATAAGACCATTTTACAATTTGGGCCCAAGTTAGAAGCAGAGCCTAAGGTGTAAATTATCGATAGTCCATATCTCGGAAACTATAAGAGATAATGCAATTTGGCAACATGCAATGTAATTAGCATGCCGAATATTACTTATAATGTGAATTGGAACGAAATCGCCAATAGATAAGACCATTTTACAATTTGGGCCCAAGTTAGAAGCAGAGCCTAAGGTGTAAATTATCGATAGTCCATATCTCTGAAACTATAAGAGATAATGCAATTTCGCAAACGGCAATGTAATTAGCATGCCGAATATTACTTGGAATGTGAATTGGGACGAAATCGCCAATAGAGAAGACCATTTTACAATTTGGGCCCAAGTTAGAAGCAGAGCCTAAGGTGTAAATTATTGATAGTCCATATCTCGGAAACTATAAGAGATAATGCAATTTCGCAACCGGCAATGTAATTAGCATGCCGAATATCACTTGGAATGTGAATTGGGACGAAATCGCCAATAGATAAGACCATTTTACAATTTGGGCCCAAGTTAGAAGCAGAGCCTAAGGTGTAAATTATCGATAGTCCATATCTCGGAAACTATAAGAGATAATGCAATTTGGCAACCGGCAATGTAATTAGCATGCCGAATATTACTTGGAATGTGAATTGGAACGAAATCGCCAATAGATAAGACCATTTTACAATTTGGGCCCAAGTTAGAAGCAGAGCCTAAGGTGTAAATTATCGATAGTCCATATCTCGGAAACTATAAGAGATAATGCAATTTGGCAACCGGCAATGTAATTAGCATGCCGAATATTACTTGGAATGTGAATTGGAACGAAATCGCCAATAGGTAAGACCATTTTACAATTTGGGCCCAAGTTAGAAGCAGAGCCTAAGGTGTAAATTATCGATAGTCCATATCTCGGAAACTATAAGAGATAATGCAATTTGGCAACCGGCAATGTAATTAGCATGCCGAATATTACTTGGAATGTGAATTGGAACGAAATCGCCAATAGATAAGACCATTTTACAATTTGGGCCCAAGTTAGAAGCAGAGCCTAAGGTGTAAATTATCGATAGTCCATATCTCGGAAACTATAAGAGATAATGCAATTTCGCAACCGGCAATGTAATTAGCATGCCGAATATTACTTGGAATGTGAATTGGAACGAAATCGCCAATAGATAAGACCATTTTACAATTTGGGCCCAAGTTAGAAGCAGAGCCTAAGGTGTAAATTATCGATAGTCCATATCTCGGAAACTATAAGAGATAATGCAATTTCGCAACCGGCAGTGTAATTAGCATGCCGAATATTACTTGGAGTGTGAATTGGAACGAAATCGCCAATAGATAAGACCATTTTACAATTTGGGCCCAAGTTAGAAGCAGAGCCTAAGGTGTAAATTATCGATGGTCCATATCTCGTAAACTATAAGAGATAATGCAATTTGGCAACCGGCAATGTAATTAGCATGCCGAATATTACTTGGAATGTGAATTGGAACGAAATCGCCAATAGATAAGACCATTTTACAATTTGGGCCCAAGTTAGAAGCAGAGCCTAAGGTGTAAATTATCGATAGTCCATATCTCGGAAACTATAAGAGATAATGCAATTTGGCAACCGGCAATGTAATTAGCATGCCGAATATTACTTGGAATGTGAATTGCAACTAAATCGCCAATAGATAAGACCATTTTACAATTTGGGCCCAAGTTAGAAGCAGAGCCTAAGGTGTAAATTATCGATAGTCCATATCTCGGAAACTATAAGAGATAATGCAATTTGGCAACCGGCAATGTAATTAGCATGCCGTATATTACTTGGAATGTGAATTGGAACGAAATCGCCAATAGATAAGACCATTTTACAATTTGGGCCCAAGTTAGTAGCAGAGCCTAAGGTGTAAATTATCGATAGTCCATATCTCGGAAACTATAAGAGATAATGCAATTTCGCAACCGGCAATGTAATTAGCATGCCGAATATCACTTGGAATGTGAATTGGGACGAAATCGCCAATAGATAAGACCATTTTACAATTTGGGCCCAAGTTAGAAGCAGAGCCTAAGGTGTAAATTATCGATAGTCCATATCTCGGAAACTATAAGAGATAATTCAATTTGGCAACCGGCAATGTAATTAGCATGCCGAATATTACTTGGAATGTGAATTGGAACGAAATCGCCAATAGATAAGACCATTTTACAATTTGGGCCCAAGTTAGAAGCAGAGCCTAAGGTGTAAATTATCGATAGTCCATATCTCGGAAACTATAAGAGATAATGCAATTTGGCAACCGGCAATGTAATTAGCATGCCGAATATTACTTGGAATGTGAATTGGAACGAAATCGCCAATAGATAAGACCATTTTACAATTTGGGCCCAAGTTAGAAGCAGAGCCTAAGGTGTAAATTATCGATAGTCCATATCTCGGAAACTATAAGAGATAATGCAATTTGGCAACCGGCAATGTAATTAGCATGCCGAATATTACTTGGAATATGAATTGGAACGAAATCGCCAATAGATAAGACCATTTTACAATTTGGGCCCAAGTTAGAAGCAGAGCCTATGGTGTAAATTATCGATAGTCCATATCTCGGAAACTATAAGAGATAATGCAATTTGGCAACCGGCAATGTAATTAGCATGCCGAATATTACTTGGAATGTGAATTGGAACGAAATCGCCAATAGATAAGACCATTTTACAATTTGGGCCCAAGTTAGAAGCAGAGCCTAAGGTGTAAATTATCGATAGTCCATATCTCGGAAACTATAAGAGTTAATGCAATTTGGCAACCGGCAATGTAATTAGCATGCCGAATATTACTTGGAATGTGAATTGGAACGAAATCGCCAATAGATAAGACCATTTTACAATTTGGGCCCAAGTTAGAAGCAGAGCCTAAGGTGTAAATTATCGATAGTCCATATCCCGGAAACTATAAGAGATAATGCAATTTGGCAACCGGCAATGTAATTAGCATGCCGAATATTACTTGGAATGTGAATTGGAACGAAATCGCCAATAGATAAGACCATTTTACAATTTGGGCCCAAGTTAGAAGCAGAGCCTATGGTGTAAATTATCGATAGTCCATATCTCGGAAACTATAAGAGATAATGCAATTTGGCAACCGGCAATGTAATTAGCATGCCGAATATTACTTGGAATGTGAATTGGAACGAAATCGCCAATAGATAAGACCATTTTACAATTTGGGCCCAAGTTAGAAGCAGAGCCTAAGGTGTAAATTATCGATAGTCCATATCTCGGAAACTATAAGAGATAATGCAATTTCGCAACCGGCAGTGTAATTAGCATGCCGAATATTACTTGGAGTGTGAATTGGAACGAAATCGCCAATAGATAAGACCATTTTACAATTTGGGCCCAAGTTAGAAGCAGAGCCTAAGGTGTAAATTATCGATGGTCCATATCTCGTAAACTATAAGAGATAATGCAATTTGGCAACCGGCTATGTAATTAGCATGCCGAATATTACTTGGAATGTGAATTGGAACGAAATCGCCAATAGATAAGACCATTTTACAATTTGGGCCCAAGTTAGAAGCAGAGCCTAAGGTGTAAATTATCGATAGTCCATATCTCGGAAACTATAAGAGATAATGCAATTTGGCAACCGGCAATGTAATTAGCATGCCGAATATTACTTGGAATGTGAATTGCAACTAAATCGCCAATAGATAAGACCATTTTACAATTTGGGCCCAAGTTAGAAGCAGAGCCTAAGGTGTAAATTATCGATAGTCCATATCTCGGAAACTATAAGAGATAATGCAATTTGGCAACCGGCAATGTAATTAGCATGCCGAATATTACTTGGAATGTGAATTGGAACGAAATCGCCAATAGATAAGACCATTTTACAATTTGGGCCCAAGTTAGAAGCAGAGCCTAAGGTGTAAATTATTGATAGTCCATATCTCGGAAACTATAAGAGATAATGCAATTTCGCAACCGGCAATGTAATTAGCATGCCGAATATCACTTGGAATGTGAATTGGGACGAAATCGCCAATAGATAAGACCATTTTACAATTTGGGCCCAAGTTAGAAGCAGAGCCTAAGGTGTAAATTATCGATAGTCCATATCTCGGAAACTATAAGAGATAATGCAATTTGGCAACCGGCAATGTAATTAGCATGCCGAATATTACTTGGATTGTGAATTGGAACGAAATCGCCAATAGATAAGACCATTTTACAATTTGGGCCCAAGTTAGAAGCAGAGCCTAAGGTGTAAATTATTGATAGTCCATATCTCGGAAACTATAAGAGTTAATGCAATTTGGCAACCGGCAATGTAATTAGCATGCCGAATATTACTTGGAATGTGAATTGGAACGAAATCGCCAATAGATAAGACCATTTTACAATTTGGGCCCAAGTTAGAAGCAGAGCCTAAGGTGTAAATTATCGATAGTCCATATCTCGGAAACTATAAGAGATAATGCAATTTGGCAACATGCAATGTAATTAGCATGCCGAATATTACTTATAATGTGAATTGGAACGAAATCGCCAATAGATAAGACCATTTTACAATTTGGGCCCAAGTTAGAAGCAGAGCCTAAGGTGTAAATTATCGATAGTCCATATCTCTGAAACTATAAGAGATAATGCAATTTCGCAAACGGCAATGTAATTAGCATGCCGAATATTACTTGGAATGTGAATTGGGACGAAATCGCCAATAGAGAAGACCATTTTACAATTTGGGCCCAAGTTAGAAGCAGAGCCTAAGGTGTAAATTATCGATAGTCCATATCTCGGAAACTATAAGAGATAATGCAATTTGGCAACCGGCAATGTAATTAGCATGCCGAATATTACTTGGAATGTGAATTGGAACGAAATCGCCAATAGATAAGACCATTTTACAATTTGGGCCCAAGTTAGAAGCAGAGCCTAAGGTGTAAATTATCGATAGTCCATATCTCGGAAACTATAAGAGATAATGCAATTTGGCAACCGGCAATGTAATTAGCATGCCGAATATTACTTGGAATGTGAATTAGAACGAAATCGCCAATAGATAAGACCATTTTACAATTTGGGCCCAAGTTAGAAGCAGAGCCTAAGGTGTAAATTATCGATAGTCCATATCTCGGAAACTATAAGAGATAATGCAATTTGGCAACCGGCAATGTAATTAGCATGCCGAATATTACTTGGAATGTGAATTGGAACGAAATCGCCAATAGATAAGACCATTTTACAATTTGGGCCCAAGTTAGAAGCAGAGCCTAAGGTGTAAATTATCGATTGTCCATATCTCGGAAACTATAAGAGATAATGCAATTTGGCAACCGGCAATGTAATTAGCATGCCGAATATTACTTGGAATGTGAATTGGAACGAAATCGCCAATAGATAAGACCATTTTACAATTTGGGCCCAAGTTAGAAGCAGAGCCTAAGGTGTAAATTATTGATAGTCCATATCTCGGAAACTATAAGAGATAATGCAATTTCGCAACCGGCAATGTAATTAGCATGCCGAATATCACTTGGAATGTGAATTGGGACGAAATCGCCAATAGATAAGACCATTTTACAATTTGGGCCCAAGTTAGAAGCAGAGCCTAAGGTGTAAATTATCGATAGTCCATATCTCGGAAACTATAAGAGATAATGCAATTTGGCAACCGGCAATGTAATTAGCATGCCGAATATTACTTGGAATGTGAATTGGAACGAAATCGCCAATAGATAAGACCATTTTACAATTTGGGCCCAAGTTAGAAGCAGAGCCTAAGGTGTAAATTATCGATAGTCCATATCTCGGAAACTATAAGAGATAATGCAATTTGGCAACCGGCAATGTAATTAGCATGCCGAATATTACTTGGAATGTGAATTGGAACGAAATCGCCAATAGATAAGACCATTTTACAATTTGGGCCCAAGTTAGAAGCAGAGCCTAAGGTGTAAATTATTGATAGTCCATATCTCGGAAACTATAAGAGATAATGCAATTTCGCAACCGGCAATGTAATTAGCATGCCGAATATCACTTGGAATGTGAATTGGGACGAAATCGCCAATAGATAAGACCATTTTACAATTTGGGCCCAAGTTAGAAGCAGAGCCTAAGGTGTAAATAATCGATAGTCCATATCTCGGAAACTATAAGAGATAATGCAATTTGGCAACCGGCAATGTAATTAGCATGCCGAATATTACTTGGAATGTGAATTGGAACGAAATCGCCAACAGATAAGACCATTTTACAATTTGGGCCCAAGTTAGAAGCAGAGCCTAAGGTGTAAATTATCGATAGTCCATATCTCGGAAACTATAAGAGATAATGCAATTTGGCAACCGGCAATGTAATTAGCATGCCGAATATTACTTGGAATGTGAATTGGAACGAAATCGCCAATAGATAAGACCATTTTACAATTTGGGCCCAAGTTAGAAGCAGAGCCTAAGGTGTAAATTATCGATAGTCCATATCTCGGAAACTATAAGAGATAATGCAATTTCGCAACCGGCAGTGTAATTAGCATGCCGAATATTACTTGGAGTGTGAATTGGAACGAAATCGCCAATAGATAAGACCATTTTACAATTTGGGCCCAAGTTAGAAGCAGAGCCTAAGGTGTAAATTATCGATGGTCCATATCTCGTAAACTATAAGAGATAATGCAATTTGGCAACCGGCAATGTAATTAGCATGCCGAATATTACTTGGAATGTGAATTGGAACGAAATCGCCAATAGATAAGACCATTTTACAATTTGGGCGCAAGTTAGAAGCAGAGCCTAGGGTGTAAATTATCGATAGTCCATATCTCGGAAACTATAAGAGATAATGCAATTTGGCAACCGGCAATGTAATTAGCATGCCGAATATTACTTGGAATGTGAATTGGAACGAAATCGCCAATAGATAAGACCATTTTACAATTTGGGCGCAAGTTAGAAGCAGAGCCTAGGGTGTAAATTATCGATAGTCCATATCTCGGAAACTATAAGAGATAATGCAATTTGGCAACCGGCAATGTAATTAGCATGCCGAATATTACTTGGAATGTGAATTGGAACGAAATCGCCAATAGATAAGACCATTTTACAATTTGGGCCCAAGTTAGAAGCAGAGCCTAAGGTGTAAATTATCGATAGTCCATATCTCGGAAACTATAAGAGATAATGCAATTTGGCAACCGGCAATGTAATTAGCATGCCGAATATTACTTGGAATGTGAATTGGAACGAAATCGCCAATAGATAAAACCATTTTACAATTTGGGCCCAAGTTAGAAGCAGAGCCTAAGGTGTAAATTATTGATAGTCCATATCTCGGAAACTATAAGATATAATGCAATTTCGCAACCGGCAATGTAATTAGCATGCCGAATATCACTTGGAATGTGAATTGGGACGAAATCGCCAATAGATAAGACCATTTTACAATTTGGGCCCAAGTTAGAAGCAGAGCCTAAGGTGTAAATTATCGATAGTCCATATCTCGGAAACTATAAGAGATAATGCAATTTGGCAACCGGCAATGTAATTAGCATGCCGAATATTACTTGGAATGTGAATTGGAACGAAATCGCCAATAGATAAGACCATTTTACAATTTGGGCCCAAGTTAGAAGCAGAGCCTAAGGTGTAAATTATCGATAGTCCATATCTCGGAAACTATAAGAGATAATGCAATTTCGCAACCGGCAGTGTAATTAGCATGCCGAATATTACTTGGAGTGTGAATTGGAACGAAATCGCCAATAGATAAGACCATTTTACAATTTGGGCCCAAGTTAGAAGCAGAGCCTAAGGTGTAAATTATCGATGGTCCATATCTCGTAAACTATAAGAGATAATTCAATTTGGCAACCGGCTATGTAATTAGCATGCCGAATATTACTTGGAATGTGAATTGGAACGAAATCGCCAATAGATAAGACCATTTTACAATTTGGGCCCAAGTTAGAAGCAGAGCCTAAGGTGTAAATTATCGATAGTCCATATCTCGGAAACTATAAGAGATAATGCAATTTGGCAACCGGCAATGTAATTAGCATGCCGAATATTACTTGGAATGTGAATTGCAACTAAATCGCCAATAGATAAGACCATTTTACAATTTGGGCCCAAGTTAGAAGCAGAGCCTAAGGTGTAAATTATCGATAGTCCATATCTCGGAAACTATAAGAGATAATGCAATTTGGCAACCGGCAATGTAATTAGCATGCCGAATATTACTTGGAATGTGAATTGGAACGAAATCGCCAATAGATAAGACCATTTTACAATTTGGGCCCAAGTTAGAAGCAGAGCCTAAGGTGTAAATTATCGATAGTCCATATCTCGGAAACTATAAGAGATAATGCAATTTAGCAACCGGCAATGTAATTAGCATGCCGAATATCACTTGGAATGTGAATTGGGACGAAATCGCCAATAGATAAGACCATTTTACAATTTGGGCCCAAGTTAGAAGCAGAGCCTAAGGTGTAAATTATCGATAGTCCATATCTCGGAAACTATAAGAGATAATGCAATTTGGCAACCGGCAATGTAATTAGCATGCCGAATATTACTTGGAATGTGAATTGGAACGAAATCGCCAATAGATAAGACCATTTTACAATTTGGGCCCAAGTTAGAAGCAGAGCCTAAGGTGTAAATTATTGATAGTCCATATCTCGGAAACTATAAGAGATAATGCAATTTCGCAACCGGCAATGTAATTAGCATGCCGAATATCACTTGGAATGTGAATTGGGACGAAATCGCCAATAGATAAGACCATTTTACAATTTGGGCCCAAGTTAGAAGCAGAGCCTAAGGTGTAAATAATCGATAGTCCATATCTCGGAAACTATAAGAGATAATGCAATTTGGCAACCGGCAATGTAATTAGCATGCCGAATATTACTTGGAATGTGAATTGGAACGAAATCGCCAATAGATAAGACCATTTTACAATTTGGGCCCAAGTTAGAAGCAGAGCCTAAGGTGTAAATTATCGATAGTCCATATCTCGGAAACTATAAGAGATAATGCAATTTGGCAACCGGCAATGTAATTAGCATGCCGAATATTACTTGGAATGTGAATTGGAACGAAATCGCCAATAGATAAGACCATTTTACAATTTGGGCCCAAGTTAGAAGCAGAGCCTAAGGTGTAAATTATCGATAGTCCATATCTCGGAAACTATAAGAGATAATGCAATTTCGCAACCGGCAGTGTAATTAGCATGCCGAATATTACTTGGAGTGTGAATTGGAACGAAATCGCCAATAGATAAGACCATTTTACAATTTGGGCCAAAGTTAGAAGCAGAGCCTAAGGTGTAAATTATCGATGGTCCATATCTCGTAAACTATAAGAGATAATGCAATTTGGCAACCGGCAATGTAATTAGCATGCCGAATATTACTTGGAATGTGAATTGGAACGAAATCGCCAATAGATAAGACCATTTTACAATTTGGGCCCAAGTTAGAAGCAGAGCCTAAGGTGTAAATTATCGATAGTCCATATCTCGGAAACTATAAGAGATAATGCAATTTGGCAACCGGCAATGTAATTAGCATGCCGAATATTACTTGGAATGTGAATTGGAACGAAATCGCCAATAGATAAGACCATTTTACAATTTGGGCCCAAGTTAGAAGCAGAGCCTATGGTGTAAATTATCGATAGTCCATATCTCGGAAACTATAAGAGATAATGCAATTTGGCAACCGGCAATGTAATTAGCATGCCGAATATTACTTGGAATGTGAATTGGAACGAAATCGCCAATAGATAAGACCATTTTACAATTTGGGCCCAAGTTAGAAGCAGAGCCTAAGGTGTAAATTATCGATAGTCCATATCTCGGAAACTATAAGAGTTAATGCAATTTGGCAACCGGCAATGTAATTAGCATGCCGAATATTACTTGGAATGTGAATTGGAACGAAATCGCCAATAGATAAGACCATTTTACAATTTGGGCCCAAGTTAGAAGCAGAGCCTAAGGTGTAAATTATCGATAGTCCATATCTCGGAAACTATAAGAGATAATGCAATTTGGCAACATGCAATGTAATTAGCATGCCGAATATTACTTATAATGTGAATTGGAACGAAATCGCCAATAGATAAGACCATTTTACAATTTGGGCCCAAGTTAGAAGCAGAGCCTAAGGTGTAAATTATCGATAGTCCATATCTCTGAAACTATAAGAGATAATGCAATTTCGCAAACGGCAATGTAATTAGCATGCCGAATATTACTTGGAATGTGAATTGGGACGAAATCGCCAATAGAGAAGACCATTTTACAATTTGGGCCCAAGTTAGAAGCAGAGCCTAAGGTGTAAATTATTGATAGTCCATATCTCGGAAACTATAAGAGATAATGCAATTTCGCAACCGGCAATGTAATTAGCATGCCGAATATCACTTGGAATGTGAATTGGGACGAAATCGCCAATAGATAAGACCATTTTACAATTTGGGCCCAAGTTAGAAGCAGAGCCTAAGGTGTAAATTATCGATAGTCCATATCTCGGAAACTATAAGAGATAATGCAATTTGGCAACCGGCAATGTAATTAGCATGCCGAATATTACTTGGAATGTGAATTGGAACGAAATCGCCAATAGATAAGACCATTTTACAATTTGGGCCCAAGTTAGAAGCAGAGCCTAAGGTGTAAATTATCGATAGTCCATATCTCGGAAACTATAAGAGATAATGCAATTTGGCAACCGGCAATGTAATTAGCATGCCGAATATTACTTGGAATGTGAATTGGAACGAAATCGCCAATAGGTAAGACCATTTTACAATTTGGGCCCAAGTTAGAAGCAGAGCCTAAGGTGTAAATTATCGATAGTCCATATCTCGGAAACTATAAGAGATAATGCAATTTGGCAACCGGCAATGTAATTAGCATGCCGAATATTACTTGGAATGTGAATTGGAACGAAATCGCCAATAGATAAGACCATTTTACAATTTGGGCCCAAGTTAGAAGCAGAGCCTAAGGTGTAAATTATTGATAGTCCATATCTCGGAAACTATAAGAGATAATGCAATTTCGCAACCGGCAATGTAATTAGCATGCCGAATATCACTTGGAATGTGAATTGGGACGAAATCGCCAATAGATAAGACCATTTTACAATTTGGGCCCAAGTTAGAAGCAGAGCCTAAGGTGTAAATAATCGATAGTCCATATCTCGGAAACTATAAGAGATAATGCAATTTGGCAACCGGCAATGTAATTAGCATGCCGAATATTACTTGGAATGTGAATTGGAACGAAATCGCCAATAGATAAGACCATTTTACAATTTGGGCCCAAGTTAGAAGCAGAGCCTAAGGTGTAAATTATCGATAGTCCATATCTCGGAAACTATAAGAGATAATGCAATTTGGCAACCGGCAATGTAATTAGCATGCCGAATATTACTTGGAATGTGAATTGGAACGAAATCGCCAATAGATAAGACCATTTTACAATTTGGGCCCAAGTTAGAAGCAGAGCCTAAGGTGTAAATTATCGATAGTCCATATCTCGGAAACTATAAGAGATAATGCAATTTCGCAACCGGCAGTGTAATTAGCATGCCGAATATTACTTGGAGTGTGAATTGGAACGAAATCGCCAATAGATAAGACCATTTTACAATTTGGGCCCAAGTTAGAAGCAGAGCCTAAGGTGTAAATTATCGATGGTCCATATCTCGTAAACTATAAGAGATAATGCAATTTGGCAACCGGCAATGTAATTAGCATGCCGAATATTACTTGGAATGTGAATTGGAACGAAATCGCCAATAGATAAGACCATTTTACAATTTGGGCCCAAGTTAGAAGCAGAGCCTAAGGTGTAAATTATCGATAGTCCATATCTCGGAAACTATAAGAGATAATGCAATTTGGCAACCGGCAATGTAATTAGCATGCCGAATATTACTTGGAATGTGAATTGCAACTAAATCGCCAATAGATAAGACCATTTTACAATTTGGGCCCAAGTTAGAAGCAGAGCCTAAGGTGTAAATTATCGATAGTCCATATCTCGGAAACTATAAGAGATAATGCAATTTGGCAACCGGCAATGTAATTAGCATGCCGTATATTACTTGGAATGTGAATTGGAACGAAATCGCCAATAGATAAGACCATTTTACAATTTGGGCCCAAGTTAGTAGCAGAGCCTAAGGTGTAAATTATCGATAGTCCATATCTCGGAAACTATAAGAGATAATGCAATTTCGCAACCGGCAATGTAATTAGCATGCCGAATATCACTTGGAATGTGAATTGGGACGAAATCGCCAATAGATAAGACCATTTTACAATTTGGGCCCAAGTTAGAAGCAGAGCCTAAGGTGTAAATTATCGATAGTCCATATCTCGGAAACTATAAGAGATAATTCAATTTGGCAACCGGCAATGTAATTAGCATGCCGAATATTACTTGGAATGTGAATTGGAACGAAATCGCCAATAGATAAGACCATTTTACAATTTGGGCCCAAGTTAGAAGCAGAGCCTAAGGTGTAAATTATCGATAGTCCATATCTCGGAAACTATAAGAGATAATGCAATTTGGCAACCGGCAATGTAATTAGCATGCCGAATATTACTTGGAATGTGAATTGGAACGAAATCGCCAATAGATAAGACCATTTTACAATTTGGGCCCAAGTTAGAAGCAGAGCCTAAGGTGTAAATTATCGATAGTCCATATCTCGGAAACTATAAGAGATAATGCAATTTGGCAACCGGCAATGTAATTAGCATGCCGAATATTACTTGGAATATGAATTGGAACGAAATCGCCAATAGATAAGACCATTTTACAATTTGGGCCCAAGTTAGAAGCAGAGCCTATGGTGTAAATTATCGATAGTCCATATCTCGGAAACTATAAGAGATAATGCAATTTGGCAACCGGCAATGTAATTAGCATGCCGAATATTACTTGGAATGTGAATTGGAACGAAATCGCCAATAGATAAGACCATTTTACAATTTGGGCCCAAGTTAGAAGCAGAGCCTAAGGTGTAAATTATCGATAGTCCATATCTCGGAAACTATAAGAGTTAATGCAATTTGGCAACCGGCAATGTAATTAGCATGCCGAATATTACTTGGAATGTGAATTGGAACGAAATCGCCAATAGATAAGACCATTTTACAATTTGGGCCCAAGTTAGAAGCAGAGCCTAAGGTGTAAATTATCGATAGTCCATATCCCGGAAACTATAAGAGATAATGCAATTTGGCAACCGGCAATGTAATTAGCATGCCGAATATTACTTGGAATGTGAATTGGAACGAAATCGCCAATAGATAAGACCATTTTACAATTTGGGCCCAAGTTAGAAGCAGAGCCTATGGTGTAAATTATCGATAGTCCATATCTCGGAAACTATAAGAGATAATGCAATTTGGCAACCGGCAATGTAATTAGCATGCCGAATATTACTTGGAATGTGAATTGGAACGAAATCGCCAATAGATAAGACCATTTTACAATTTGGGCCCAAGTTAGAAGCAGAGCCTAAGGTGTAAATTATCGATAGTCCATATCTCGGAAACTATAAGAGATAATGCAATTTCGCAACCGGCAGTGTAATTAGCATGCCGAATATTACTTGGAGTGTGAATTGGAACGAAATCGCCAATAGATAAGACCATTTTACAATTTGGGCCCAAGTTAGAAGCAGAGCCTAAGGTGTAAATTATCGATGGTCCATATCTCGTAAACTATAAGAGATAATGCAATTTGGCAACCGGCTATGTAATTAGCATGCCGAATATTACTTGGAATGTGAATTGGAACGAAATCGCCAATAGATAAGACCATTTTACAATTTGGGCCCAAGTTAGAAGCAGAGCCTAAGGTGTAAATTATCGATAGTCCATATCTCGGAAACTATAAGAGATAATGCAATTTGGCAACCGGCAATGTAATTAGCATGCCGAATATTACTTGGAATGTGAATTGCAACTAAATCGCCAATAGATAAGACCATTTTACAATTTGGGCCCAAGTTAGAAGCAGAGCCTAAGGTGTAAATTATCGATAGTCCATATCTCGGAAACTATAAGAGATAATGCAATTTGGCAACCGGCAATGTAATTAGCATGCCGAATATTACTTGGAATGTGAATTGGAACGAAATCGCCAATAGATAAGACCATTTTACAATTTGGGCCCAAGTTAGAAGCAGAGCCTAAGGTGTAAATTATCGATAGTCCATATCTCGGAAACTATAAGAGATAATGCAATTTCGCAACCGGCAATGTAATTAGCATGCCGAATATCACTTGGAATGTGAATTGGGACGAAATCGCCAATAGATAAGACCATTTTACAATTTGGGCCCAAGTTAGAAGCAGAGCCTAAGGTGTAAATTATCGATAGTCCATATCTCGGAAACTATAAGAGATAATGCAATTTGGCAACCGGCAATGTAATTAGCATGCCGAATATTACTTGGATTGTGAATTGGAACGAAATCGCCAATAGATAAGACCATTTTACAATTTGGGCCCAAGTTAGAAGCAGAGCCTAAGGTGTAAATTATTGATAGTCCATATCTCGGAAACTATAAGAGATAATGCAATTTCGCAACCGGCAATGTAATTAGCATGCCGAATATCACTTGGAATGTGAATTGGGACGAAATCGCCAATAGATAAGAAAATTTTACAATTTGGGCCCAAGTTAGAAGCAGAGCCTAAGGTGTAAATAATCGATAGTCCATATCTCGGAAACTATAAGAGATAATGCAATTTGGCAACCGGCAATGTAATTAGCATGCCGAATATTACTTGGAATGTGAATTGGAACGAAATCGCCAATAGATAAGACCATTTTACAATTTGGGCCCAAGTTAGAAGCAGAGCCTAAGGTGTAAATTATCGATAGTCCATATCTCGGAAACTATAAGAGATAATGCAATTTGGCAACCGGCAATGTAATTAGCATGCCGAATATTACTTGGAATGTGAATTGGAACGAAATCGCCAATAGATAAGACCATTTTACAATTTGGGCCCAAGTTAGAAGCAGAGCCTAAGGTGTAAATTATCGATAGTCCATATCTCGGAAACTATAAGAGATAATGCAATTTCGCAACCGGCAGTGTAATTAGCATGCCGAATATTACTTGGAGTGTGAATTGGAACGAAATCGCCAATAGATAAGACCATTTTACAATTTGGGCCCAAGTTAGAAGCAGAGCCTAAGGTGTAAATTATCGATGGTCCATATCTCGTAAACTATAAGAGATAATGCAATTTGGCAACCGGCAATGTAATTAGCATGCCGAATATTACTTGGAATGTGAATTGGAACGAAATCGCCAATAGATAAGACCATTTTACAATTTGGGCCCAAGTTAGAAGCAGAGCCTAAGGTGTAAATTATCGATAGTCCATATCTCGGAAACTATAAGAGATAATGCAATTTGGCAACCGGCAATGTAATTAGCATGCCGAATATTACTTGGAATGTGAATTGGAACGAAATCGCCAATAGATAAGACCATTTTACAATTTGGGCCCAAGTTAGAAGCAGAGCCTATGGTGTAAATTATCGATAGTCCATATCTCGGAAACTATAAGAGATAATGCAATTTGGCAACCGGCAATGTAATTAGCATGCCGAATATTACTTGGAATGTGAATTGGAACGAAATCGCCAATAGATAAGACCATTTTACAATTTGGGCCCAAGTTAGAAGCAGAGCCTAAGGTGTAAATTATCGATAGTCCATATCTCGGAAACTATAAGAGTTAATGCAATTTGGCAACCGGCAATGTAATTAGCATGCCGAATATTACTTGGAATGTGAATTGGAACGAAATCGCCAATAGATAAGACCATTTTACAATTTGGGCCCAAGTTAGAAGCAGAGCCTAAGGTGTAAATTATCGATAGTCCATATCTCGGAAACTATAAGAGATAATGCAATTTGGCAACATGCAATGTAATTAGCATGCCGAATATTACTTATAATGTGAATTGGAACGAAATCGCCAATAGATAAGACCATTTTACAATTTGGGCCCAAGTTAGAAGCAGAGCCTAAGGTGTAAATTATCGATAGTCCATATCTCTGAAACTATAAGAGATAATGCAATTTCGCAAACGGCAATGTAATTAGCATGCCGAATATTACTTGGAATGTGAATTGGGACGAAATCGCCAATAGAGAAGACCATTTTACAATTTGGGCCCAAGTTAGAAGCAGAGCCTAAGGTGTAAATTATCGATAGTCCATATCTCGGAAACTATAAGAGATAATGCAATTTGGCAACCGGCAATGTAATTAGCATGCCGAATATTACTTGGAATGTGAATTGGAACGAAATCGCCAATAGATAAGACCATTTTACAATTTGGGCCCAAGTTAGAAGCAGAGCCTAAGGTGTAAATTATCGATAGTCCATATCTCGGAAACTATAAGAGATAATGCAATTTGGCAACCGGCAATGTAATTAGCATGCCGAATATTACTTGGAATGTGAATTAGAACGAAATCGCCAATAGATAAGACCATTTTACAATTTGGGCCCAAGTTAGAAGCAGAGCCTAAGGTGTAAATTATCGATAGTCCATATCTCGGAAACTATAAGAGATAATGCAATTTGGCAACCGGCAATGTAATTAGCATGCCGAATATTACTTGGAATGTGAATTGGAACGAAATCGCCAATAGATAAGACCATTTTACAATTTGGGCCCAAGTTAGAAGCAGAGCCTAAGGTGTAAATTATCGATTGTCCATATCTCGGAAACTATAAGAGATAATGCAATTTGGCAACCGGCAATGTAATTAGCATGCCGAATATTACTTGGAATGTGAATTGGAACAAAATCGCCAATAGATAAGACCATTTTACAATTTGGGCCCAAGTTAGAAGCAGAGCCTAAGGTGTAAATTATTGATAGTCCATATCTCGGAAACTATAAGAGATAATGCAATTTCGCAACCGGCAATGTAATTAGCATGCCGAATATCACTTGGAATGTGAATTGGGACGAAATCGCCAATAGATAAGACCATTTTACAATTTGGGCCCAAGTTAGAAGCAGAGCCTAAGGTGTAAATTATCGATAGTCCATATCTCGGAAACTATAAGAGATAATGCAATTTGGCAACCGGCAATGTAATTAGCATGCCGAATATTACTTGGAATGTGAATTGGAACGAAATCGCCAATAGATAAGACCATTTTACAATTTGGGCCCAAGTTAGAAGCAGAGCCTAAGGTGTAAATTATCGATAGTCCATATCTCGGAAACTATAAGAGATAATGCAATTTGGCAACCGGCAATGTAATTAGCATGCCGAATATTACTTGGAATGTGAATTGGAACGAAATCGCCAATAGATAAGACCATTTTACAATTTGGGCCCAAGTTAGAAGCAGAGCCTAAGGTGTAAATTATTGATAGTCCATATCTCGGAAACTATAAGAGATAATGCAATTTCGCAACCGGCAATGTAATTAGCATGCCGAATATCACTTGGAATGTGAATTGGGACGAAATCGCCAATAGATAAGACCATTTTACAATTTGGGCCCAAGTTAGAAGCAGAGCCTAAGGTGTAAATAATCGATAGTCCATATCTCGGAAACTATAAGAGATAATGCAATTTGGCAACCGGCAATGTAATTAGCATGCCGAATATTACTTGGAATGTGAATTGGAACGAAATCGCCAATAGATAAGACCATTTTACAATTTGGGCCCAAGTTAGAAGCAGAGCCTAAGGTGTAAATTATCGATAGTCCATATCTCGGAAACTATAAGAGATAATGCAATTTGGCAACCGGCAATGTAATTAGCATGCCGAATATTACTTGGAATGTGAATTGGAACGAAATCGCCAATAGATAAGACCATTTTACAATTTGGGCCCAAGTTAGAAGCAGAGCCTAAGGTGTAAATTATCGATAGTCCATATCTCGGAAACTATAAGAGATAATGCAATTTCGCAACCGGCAGTGTAATTAGCATGCCGAATATTACTTGGAGTGTGAATTGGAACGAAATCGCCAATAGATAAGACCATTTTACAATTTGGGCCCAAGTTAGAAGCAGAGCCTAAGGTGTAAATTATCGATAGTCCATATCTCGGAAACTATAAGAGATAATGCAATTTGGCAACCGGCAATGTAATTAGCATGCCGAATATTACTTGGAATGTGAATTGCAACTAAATCGCCAATAGATAAGACCATTTTACAATTTGGGCCCAAGTTAGAAGCAGAGCCTAAGGTGTAAATTATCGATAGTCCATATCTCGGAAACTATAAGAGATAATGCAATTTGGCAACCGGCAATGTAATTAGCATGCCGTATATTACTTGGAATGTGAATTGGAACGAAATCGCCAATAGATAAGACCATTTTACAATTTGGGCCCAAGTTAGTAGCAGAGCCTAAGGTGTAAATTATCGATAGTCCATATCTCGGAAACTATAAGAGATAATGCAATTTCGCAACCGGCAATGTAATTAGCATGCCGAATATCACTTGGAATGTGAATTGGGACGAAATCGCCAATAGATAAGACCATTTTACAATTTGGGCCCAAGTTAGAAGCAGAGCCTAAGGTGTAAATTATCGATAGTCCATATCTCGGAAACTATAAGAGATAATTCAATTTGGCAACCGGCAATGTAATTAGCATGCCGAATATTACTTGGAATGTGAATTGGAACGAAATCGCCAATAGATAAGACCATTTTACAATTTGGGCCCAAGTTAGAAGCAGAGCCTAAGGTGTAAATTATCGATAGTCCATATCTCGGAAACTATAAGAGATAATGCAATTTGGCAACCGGCAATGTAATTAGCATGCCGAATATTACTTGGAATGTGAATTGGAACGAAATCGCCAATAGATAAGACCATTTTACAATTTGGGCCCAAGTTAGAAGCAGAGCCTAAGGTGTAAATTATCGATAGTCCATATCTCGGAAACTATAAGAGATAATGCAATTTGGCAACCGGCAATGTAATTAGCATGCCGAATATTACTTGGAATATGAATTGGAACGAAATCGCCAATAGATAAGACCATTTTACAATTTGGGCCCAAGTTAGAAGCAGAGCCTATGGTGTAAATTATCGATAGTCCATATCTCGGAAACTATAAGAGATAATGCAATTTGGCAACCGGCAATGTAATTAGCATGCCGAATATTACTTGGAATGTGAATTGGAACGAAATCGCCAATAGATAAGACCATTTTACAATTTGGGCCCAAGTTAGAAGCAGAGCCTAAGGTGTAAATTATCGATAGTCCATATCTCGGAAACTATAAGAGTTAATGCAATTTGGCAACCGGCAATGTAATTAGCATGCCGAATATTACTTGGAATGTGAATTGGAACGAAATCGCCAATAGATAAGACCATTTTACAATTTGGGCCCAAGTTAGAAGCAGAGCCTAAGGTGTAAATTATCGATAGTCCATATCCCGGAAACTATAAGAGATATTGCAATTTGGCAACCGGCAATGTAATTAGCATGCCGAATAGTACTTGGAATGTGAATTGGAACGATATCGCCAATAGATAAGACCATTTTACGATTTGGGCCAAGTTAGAAGCAGAGCCTAAGGTGTAAATTATCGATAGTCCATATCTCGGAAACTATAAAAGATAATGCAATTTGGCAACCGGCAATGTAATTAGCTTGCCGAATATTACTTGGAATGTGAATTGGAACGAAATCGCCAATAGATAAGACCATTTTACAATTTGGGCCCAAGTTAGAAGCAGAGCCTAAGGTGTAAATTATTGATAGTCCATATCTCGGAAACTATAAGAGATAATGCAATTTCGCAACCGGCAATGTAATTAGCATGCCGAATATTACTTGGAATGTGAATTGGAACGAAATCGCCAATAGATAAGACCATTTTACAATTTGGGCCCAAGTTAGAAGCAGAGCCTAAGGTGTAAATTATTGATAGTCCATATCTCGGAAACTATAAGAGATAATGCAATTTGGCAACCGGCAATGTAATTAGCATGCCGAATATTACTTGGAATGTGAATTGGAACGAAATCGCCAATAGATAAGACCATTTTACAATTTGGGCCCAAGTTAGAAGCAGAGCCTAAGGTGTAAATTATCGATAGTCCATATCTCGGAAACTATAAGAGATAATGCAATTTGCTAACCGGCAATGTAATTAGCATGCCGAATATTACTTGGAAAGTGAATTGGAACGAAATCGCCAATAGATAAGACCATTTTACAATTTGGGCCCAAGTTAGAAGCAGAGCCTAAGGTGTAAATTATCGATAGTCCATATCTCGGAAACTATAAGAGATAATTCAATTTGGCAACCGGCAATGTAATTAGCATGCCGAATATTACTTGGAATGTGAATTGGAACGAAATCGCCAATAGATAAGACCATTTTACAATTTGGGCCCAAGTTAGAAGCAGAGCCTAAGGTGTAAATTATCGATAGTCCATATCTCGGAAACTATAAGTGATAATTCAATTTGGCAACCGGCAATGTAATTAGCATGCCGAATATTACTTGGAATGTGAATTGGAACGAAATCGCCAATAGATAAGACCATTTTACAATTTGGGCCCAAGTTAGAAGCAGAGCCTAAGGTGTAAATTATCGATAGTCCATATCTCGGAAACTATAAGAGATAATGCAATTTGGCAACCGGCAATGTAATTAGCATGCCGAATATTACTTGGAATGTGAATTGGAACGAAATCGCCAATAGATAAGACCATTTTACAATTTGGGCCCAAGTTAGAAGCAGAGCCTAAGGTGTAAATTATCGATAGTCCATATCTCGGAAACTATAAGAGATAATGCAATTTGGCAACCGGCAATGTAATTAGCATGCCGAATATTACTTGGAATATGAATTGGAACGAAATCGCCAATAGATAAGACCATTTTACAATTTGGGCCCAAGTTAGAAGCAGAGCCTATGGTGTAAATTATCGATAGTCCATATCTCGGAAACTATAAGAGATAATGCAATTTGGCAACCGGCAATGTAATTAGCATGCCGAATATTACTTGGAATGTGAATTGGAACGAAATCGCCAATAGATAAGACCATTTTACAATTTGGGCCCAAGTTAGAAGCAGAGCCTAAGGTGTAAATTATCGATAGTCCATATCTCGGAAACTATAAGAGTTAATGCAATTTGGCAACCGGCAATGTAATTAGCATGCCGAATATTACTTGGAATGTGAATTGGAACGAAATCGCCAATAGATAAGACCATTTTACAATTTGGGCCCAAGTTAGAAGCAGAGCCTAAGGTGTAAATTATCGATAGTCCATATCCCGGAAACTATAAGAGATAATGCAATTTGGCAACCGGCAATGTAATTAGCATGCCGAATATTACTTGGAATGTGAATTGGAACGAAATCGCCAATAGATAAGACCATTTTACGATTTGGGCCAAGTTAGAAGCAGAGCCTAAGGTGTAAATTATCGATAGTCCATATCTCGGAAACTATAAGAGATAATGCAATTTGGCAACCGGCAATGTAATTAGCTTGCCGAATATTACTTGGAATGTGAATTGGAACGAAATCGCCAATAGATAAGACCATTTTACAATTTGGGCCCAAGTTAGAAGCAGAGCCTAAGGTGTAAATTATTGATAGTCCATATCTCGGAAACTATAAGAGATAATGCAATTTCGCAACCGGCAATGTAATTAGCATGCCGAATATTACTTGGAATGTGAATTGGAACGAAATCGCCAATAGATAAGACCATTTTACAATTTGGGCCCAAGTTAGAAGCAGAGCCTAAGGTGTAAATTATTGATAGTCCATATCTCGGAAACTATAAGAGATAATGCAATTTGGCAACCGGCAATGTAATTAGCATGCCGAATATTACTTGGAATGTGAATTGGAACGAAATCGCCAATAGGTAAGACCATTTTACAATTTGGGCCCAAGTTAGAAGCAGAGCCTAAGGTGTAAATTATCGATAGTCCATATCTCGGAAACTATAAGAGATAATGCAATTTGCTAACCGGCAATGTAATTAGCATGCCGAATATTACTTGGAAAGTGAATTGGAACGAAATCGCCAATAGATAAGACCATTTTACAATTTGGGCCCAAGTTAGAAGCAGAGCCTAAGGTGTAAATTATCGATAGTCCATATCTCGGAAACTATAAGAGATAATGCAATTTGGCAACCGGCAATGTAATTAGCATGCCGAATATTACTTGGAATGTGAATTGGAACGAAATCGCCAATAGATAAGACCATTTTACAATTTGGGCCCAAGTTAGAAGCAGAGCCTAAGGTGTAAATTATTGATAGTCCATATCTCGGAAACTATAAGAGATAATGCAATTTCGCAACCGGCAATGTAATTAGCATGCCGAATATCACTTGGAATGTGAATTGGGACGAAATCGCCAATAGATAAGACCATTTTACAATTTGGGCCCAAGTTAGAAGCAGAGCCTAAGGTGTAAATTATCGATAGTCCATATCTAGGAAACTATAAGAGATAATGCAATTTCGCAACCGGCATTGTAATTAGCATGCCGAATATCACTTGGAATGTGAATTGGGACGAAATCGCCAATAGATAAGACCATTTTACAATTTGGGCCCAAGTTAGAAGCAGAGCCTAAGGTGTAAATTATCGATAGTCCATATCTCGGAAACTATAAGAGATAATGCAATTTGGCAACCGGCAATGTAATTAGCATGCCGAATATTACTTGGAATGTGAATTGGAACGAAATCGCCAATAGATAAGAACATTTTACAATTTGGGCCCAAGTTAGAAGCAGAGCCTAAGGTGTAAATTATCGATAGTCCATATCTCGGAAACTATAAGAGATAATGCAATTTGGCAACCGGCACTGTAATTAGCATGCCGAATATTACTTGGAATGTGAATTGGAACGAAATCGCCAATAGGTAAGACCATTTTACAATTTGGGCCCAAGTTAGAAGCAGAGCCTAAGGTGTAAATTATCGATAGTCCATATCTCGGAAACTATAAGAGATAATTCAATTTGGCAACCGGCAATGTAATTAGCATGCCGAATATTACTTGGAATGTGAATTGGAACGAAATCGCCAATAGATAAGACCATTTTACAATTTGGGCCCAAGTTAGAAGCAGAGCCTAAGGTGTAAATTATCGATAGTCCATATCTCGGAAACTATAAGAGATAATGCAATTTGGCAACCGGCAATGTAATTAGCATGCCGAATACTACTTGGAATGTGAATTGGAACGAAATCGCCAATAGATAAGACCATTTTACAATTTGGGCCCAAGTTAGAAGCAGAGCCTATGGTGTAAATTATCGATAGTCCATATCTCGGAAACTATAAGAGATAATGCAATTTGGCAACCGGCAATGTAATTAGCATGCCGAATATTACTTGGAATGTGAATTGGAACGAAATCGCCAATAGATAAGACCATTTTACAATTTGGGCCCAAGTTAGAAGCAGAGCCTAAGGTGTAAATTATCGATAGTCCATATCTCGGAAACTATAAGAGTTAATGCAATTTGGCAACCGGCAATGTAATTAGCATGCCGAATATTACTTGGAATGTGAATTGGAACGAAATCGCCAATAGATAAGACCATTTTACAATTTGGGCCCAAGTTAGAAGCAGAGTCTAAGGTGTAAATTATCGATAGTCCATATCTCGGAAACTATAAGAGATAATGCAATTTGGCAACCGGCAATGTAATTAGCATGCCGAATATTACTTGGAATGTGAATTGGAACGAAATCGCCAATAGATAAGACCATTTTACAATTTGGGCCCAAGTTAGAAGCAGAGCCTAAGGTGTAAATTATCGATAGTCCATATCTCTGAAACTATAAGAGATAATGCAATTTCGCAAACGGCAATGTAATTAGCATGAAGAATATTACTTGGAATGTGAATTGGGACGAAATCGCCAATAGAGAAGACCATTTTACAATTTGGGCCCAAGTTAGAAGCAGAGCCTAAGGTGTAAATTATCGATAGTCCATATCTCGGAAACTATAAGAGATAATGCAATTTGGCAACCGGCAATGTAATTAGCATGCCGAATATTACTTGGAATGTGAATTGGAACGAAATCGCTAATAGATAAGACCATTTTACAATTTGGGCCCAAGTTAGAAGCAGAGCCTAAAGTGTAAATTATCGATAGTCCATATCTCGGAAACTATAAGAGATAATGCAATTTCGCAACCGGCAATGTAATTAGCATGCCGAATATTACTTGGAGTGTGAATTGGAACGAAATCGCCAATAGATAAGACCATTTTACAATTTGGGCCCAAGTTAGAAGCAGAGCCTAAGGTGTAAATTATCGATAGTCCATATCTCGGAAACTATAAGAGATAATGCAATTTGGCAACCGGCAATGTAATTAGCATGCCGAATATTACTTGGAATGTGAATTGGAACGAAATCGCCAATAGATAAGACCATTTTACAATTTGGGCCCAAGTTAGAAGCAGAGCCTAAGGTGTAAATTATCGATAGTCCATATCTCGGAAACTATAAGAGATAATGCAATTTGGCAACCGGCAATGTAATTAGCATGACGAATATTACTTGGAATGTGAATTGGAATGAAATCGCCAATAGATAAGACCATTTTACAATTTGGGCCCAAGTTAGAAGCAGAGCCTAAGGTGTAAATTATCGATAGTCCATATCTCGGAAACTATAAGAGATAATGCAATTTGGCAAACGGCAATGTAATTAGCATACCGAATATTACTTGGAATGTGAATTGGAACGAAATCGCCAATAGATAAGACCATTTTACAATTTGGGCCCAAGTTAGAAGCAGAGCCTAAGTTGTAAATTATTGATAGTCCATATCTCGGAAACTATAAGAGATAATGCAATTTCGCAACCGGCAATGTAATTAGCATGCCGAATATCACTTGGAATGTGAATTGGGACAAAATCGCCAATAGATAAGACCATTTTACAATTTGGGCCCAAGTTAGAAGCAGAGCCTAAGGTGTAAATTATCGATAGTCCATATCTCGGAAACTATAAGAGATAATGCAATTTGGCAACCGGCAATGTAATTAGCATGCCGAATATTACTTGGAATGTGAATTGGAACGAAATCGCCAATAGATAAGACCATTTTACAATTTGGGCCCAAGTTAGAAGCAGAGCCTAAGGTGTAAATTATCGATAGTCCATATCTCGGAAACTATAAGAGATAATGCAATTTGGCAACCGGCAATGTAATTAGCATGCCGAATATTACTTGGAATGTGAATTGGAACGAAATCGCCAATAGATAAGACCATTTTACAATTTGGGCCCAAGTTAGAAGCAGAGCCTAAGGTGTAAATTATCGATAGTCCATATCTCGGAAACTATAAGAGATAATGCAATTTCGCAACCGGCAATGTAATTAGCATGCCGAATATTACTTGGAGTGTGAATTGAAACGAAATCGCCAATAGATAAGACCATTTTACAATTTGGGCCCAAGTTAGAAGCAGAGCCTAAGGTGTAAATTATCGATAGTCCATATCTCGGAAACTATAAGAGATAATGCAATTTGGCAACCGGCAATGTAATTAGCATGCCGAATATTACTTGGAATGTGAATTGGAACGAAATCGCCAATAGATAAGACCATTTTACAATTTGGGCCCAAGTTAGAAGCAGAGCCTAAGGTGTAAATTATCGATAGTCCATATCTCGGAAACTATAAGAGATAATGCAATTTGGCAACCGGCAATGTAATTAGCATGCCGAATATTACTTGGAATGTGAATTGGAACGAAATCGCCAATAGATAAGACCATTTTACAATTTGGGCCCAAGTTAGAAGCAGAGCCTAAGGTGTAAATTATCGATAGTCCATATCTCGGAAACTATAAGAGATAATGCAATTTGGCAACCGGCAATGTAATTAGCATGCCGAATATTACTTGGAATGTGAATTGGAACGAAATCGCCAATAGATAAGACCATTTTACAATTTGGGCCCAAGTTAGAAGCAGAGCCTAAGGTGTAAATTATCGATAGTCCATATCTCGGAAACTATAAGAGATAATGCAATTTGGCAACCGGCAATGTAATTAGCATGCCGAATATTACTTGGAATGAGAATTGGAACGAAATCGCCAATAGATAAGACCATTTTACAATTTGGGCCCAAGTTAGAAGCAGAGCCTAAGGTGTAAATTATCGATAGTCCATATCTCGGAAACTATAAGAGATAATGCAATTTGGCAACCGGCAATGTAATTAGCATGCCGAATATTACTTGGAATGTGAATTGGAACGAAATCGCCAATAGATAAGACCATTTTACAATTTGGGCCCAAGTTAGAAGCAGAGCCTAAGGTGTAAATTATCGATAGTCCATATCTCGGAAACTATAAGAGATAATGCAATTTGGCAACCGGCAATGTAATTAGCATGCCGAATATTACTTGGAAAGTGAATTGGAACGAAATCGCCAATAGATAAGACCATTTTACAATTTGGGCCCAAGTTAGAAGCAGAGCCTAAGGTGTAAATTATCGATAGTCCATATCTCGGAAACTATAAGAGGTAATGCAATTTGGCAACCGGCAATGTAATTAGCATGCCGAATATTACTTGGAATGTGAATTGGAACGAAATCGCCAATAGATAAGACCATTTTACAATTTGGGCCCAAGTTAGAAGCAGAGCCTAAGGTGTAAATTATTGATAGTCCATATCTCGGAAACTATAAGAGATAATGCAATTTCGCAACCGGCAATGTAATTAGCATGCCGAATATCACTTGGAATGTGAATTGGGACGAAATCGCCAATAGATAAGACCATTTTACAATTTGGGCCCAAGTTAGAAGCAGAGCCTAAGGTGTAAATTATCGATAGTCCATATCTCGGAAACTATAAGAGATAATGCAATTTGGCAACCGGCAATGTAATTAGCATGCCGAATATTACTTGGAATGTGAATTGGAACGAAATCGATAATAGATAAGACCATTTTACAATTTGGGCCCAAGTTAGAAGCAGAGCCTAAAGTGTAAATTATCGATAGTCCATATCTCGGAAACTATAAGAGATATTGCAATTTGGCAACCGGCAATGTAATTAGCATGCCGAATATTACTTGGAATGTGAATTGGAACGAAATCGCCAATACATAAGACCATTTTACAATTTGGGCCCAAGTTAGAAGCAGAGCCTAAGGTGTAAATTATCGATAGTCCATATCTCGGAAACTATAAGAGATAATGCAATTTGGCAACCGGCAATGTAATTAGCATGCCGAATATTACTTGGAATGTGAATTGGAACGAAATCGCCAATAGATAAGACCATTTTACAATTTGGGCCCAAGTTAGAAGCAGAGCCTAAGGTGTAAATTATCGATAGTCCATATCTCGGAAACTATAAGAGTTAATGCAATTTGGCAACCGGCAATGTAATTAGCATGCCGAATATTACTTGGAATGTGAATTGGAACGAAATCGCCAATAGATAAGACCATTTTACAATTTGGGCCCAAGTTAGAAGCAGAGCCTAAGGTGTAAATTATCGATAGTCCATATCTCGGAAACTATAAGAGATAATGCAATTTGGCAACCGGCAATGTAATTAGCATGCCGAATATTACTTGGAATGTGAATTGGAACGAAATCGCCAATAGATAAGACCATTTTACAATTTGGGCCCAAGTTAGAAGCAGAGCCTAAGGTGTAAATTATCGATAGTCCATATCTCTGAAACTATAAGAGATAATGCAATTTCGCAAACGGCAATGTAATTAGCATGAAGAATATTACTTGGAATGTGAATTGGGACGAAATCGCCAATAGAGAAGACCATTTTACAATTTGGGCCCAAGTTAGAAGCAGAGCCTAAGGTGTAAATTATCGATAGTCCATATCTCGGAAACTATAAGAGATAATGCAATTTGGCAACCGGCAATGTAATTAGCATGCCGAATATTACTTGGAATGTGAATTGGAACGAAATCGCTAATAGATAAGACCATTTTACAATTTGGGCCCAAGTTACAAGCAGAGCCTAAGGTGTAAATTATCGATAGTCCATATCTCGGAAACTATAAGAGATAATGCAATTTCGCAACCGGCAATGTAATTAGCATGCCGAATATTACTTGGAGTGTGAATTGGAACGAAATCGCCAATAGATAAGACCATTTTACAATTTGGGCCCAAGTTAGAAGCAGAGCCTAAGGTGTAAATTATCGATAGTCCATATCTCGGAAACTATAAGAGATAATGCAATTTGGCAACCGGCAATGTAATTAGCATGCCGAATATTACTTGGAATGTGAATTGGAACGAAATCGCCAATAGATAGGACCATTTTACAATTTGGGCCCAAGTTAGAAGCAGAGCCTAAGGTGTAAATTATCGATAGTCCATATCTCGGAAACTATAAGAGATAATGCAATTTGGCAACCGGCAATGTAATTAGCATGACGAATATTACTTGGAATGTGAATTGGAACGAAATCGCCAATAGATAAGACCATTTTACAATTTGGGCCCAAGTTAGAAGCAGAGCCTAAGGTGTAAATTATCGATAGTCCATATCTCGGAAACTATAAGAGATAATGCAATTTCGCAACCGGCAGTGTAATTAGCATGCCGAATATTACTTGGAGTGTGAATTGGAACGAAATCGCCAATAGATAAGACCATTTTACAATTTGGGCCCAAGTTAGAAGCAGAGCCTAAGTTGTAAATTATTGATAGTCCATATCTCGGAAACTATAAGAGATAATGCAATTTCGCAACCGGCAATGTAATTAGCATGCCGAATATCACTTGGAATGTGAATTGGGACAAAATCGCCAATAGATAAGACCATTTTACAATTTGGGCCCAAGTTAGAAGCAGAGCCTAAGGTGTAAATTATCGATAGTCCATATCTCGGAAACTATAAGAGATAATGCAATTTGGCAACCGGCAATGTAATTAGCATGCCGAATATTACTTGGAATGTGAATTGGAACGAAATCGCCAATAGATAAGACCATTTTACAATTTGGGCCCAAGTTAGAAGCAGAGCCTAAGGTGTAAATTATCGATAGTCCATATCTCGGAAACTATAAGAGATAATGCAATTTGGCAACCGGCAATGTAATTAGCATGCCGAATATTACTTGGAATGTGAATTGGAACGAAATCGCCAATAGATAAGACCATTTTACAATTTGGGCCCAAGTTAGAAGCAGAGCCTAAGGTGTAAATTATCGATAGTCCATATCTCGGAAACTATAAGAGATAATGCAATTTCGCAACCGGCAATGTAATTAGCATGCCGAATATTACTTGGAGTGTGAATTGAAACGAAATCGCCAATAGATAAGACCATTTTACAATTTGGGCCCAAGTTAGAAGCAGAGCCTAAGGTGTAAATTATCGATAGTCCATATCTCGGAAACTATAAGAGATAATGCAATTTGGCAACCGGCAATGTAATTAGCATGCCGAATATTACTTGGAATGTGAATTGGAACGAAATCGCCAATAGATAAGACCATTTTACAATTTGGGCCCAAGTTAGAAGCAGAGCCTAAGGTGTAAATTATCGATAGTCCATATCTCGGAAACTATAAGAGATAATGCAATTTGGCAACCGGCAATGTAATTAGCATGCCGAATATTACTTGGAATGTGAATTGGAACGAAATCGCCAATAGATAAGACCATTTTACAATTTGGGCCCAAGTTAGAAGCAGAGCCTAAGGTGTAAATTATCGATAGTCCATATCTCGGAAACTATAAGAGATAATGCAATTTGGCAACCGGCAATGTAATTAGCATGCCGAATATTACTTGGAATGTGAATTGGAACGAAATCGCCAATAGATAAGACCATTTTACAATTTGGGCCCAAGTTAGAAGCAGAGCCTAAGGTGTAAATTATCGATAGTCCATATCTCGGAAACTATAAGAGATAATGCAATTTGGCAACCGGCAATGTAATTAGCATGCCGAATATTACTTGGAATGAGAATTGGAACGAAATCGCCAATAGATAAGACCATTTTACAATTTGGGCCCAAGTTAGAAGCAGAGCCTAAGGTGTAAATTATCGATAGTCCATATCTCGGAAACTATAAGAGATAATGCAATTTGGCAACCGGCAATGTAATTAGCATGCCGAATATTACTTGGAATGTGAATTGGAACGAAATCGCCAATAGATAAGACCATTTTACAATTTGGGCCCAAGTTAGAAGCAGAGCCTAAGGTGTAAATTATCGATAGTCCATATCTCGGAAACTATAAGAGATAATGCAATTTGGCAACCGGCAATGTAATTAGCATGCCGAATATTACTTGGAAAGTGAATTGGAACGAAATCGCCAATAGATAAGACCATTTTACAATTTGGGCCCAAGTTAGAAGCAGAGCCTAAGGTGTAAATTATCGATAGTCCATATCTCGGAAACTATAAGAGGTAATGCAATTTGGCAACCGGCAATGTAATTAGCATGCCGAATATTACTTGGAATGTGAATTGGAACGAAATCGCCAATAGATAAGACCATTTTACAATTTGGGCCCAAGTTAGAAGCAGAGCCTAAGGTGTAAATTATTGATAGTCCATATCTCGGAAACTATAAGAGATAATGCAATTTCGCAACCGGCAATGTAATTAGCATGCCGAATATCACTTGGAATGTGAATTGGGACGAAATCGCCAATAGATAAGACCATTTTACAATTTGGGCCCAAGTTAGAAGCAGAGCCTAAGGTGTAAATTATCGATAGTCCATATCTCGGAAACTATAAGAGATAATGCAATTTGGCAACCGGCAATGTAATTAGCATGCCGAATATTACTTGGAATGTGAATTGGAACGAAATCGATAATAGATAAGACCATTTTACAATTTGGGCCCAAGTTAGAAGCAGAGCCTAAAGTGTAAATTATCGATAGTCCATATCTCGGAAACTATAAGAGATATTGCAATTTGGCAACCGGCAATGTAATTAGCATGCCGAATATTACTTGGAATGTGAATTGGAACGAAATCGCCAATACATAAGACCATTTTACAATTTGGGCCCAAGTTAGAAGCAGAGCCTAAGGTGTAAATTATCGATAGTCCATATCTCGGAAACTATAAGAGATAATGCAATTTGGCAACCGGCAATGTAATTAGCATGCCGAATATTACTTGGAATGTGAATTGGAACGAAATCGCCAATAGATAAGACCATTTTACAATTTGGGCCCAAGTTAGAAGCAGAGCCTAAGGTGTAAATTATCGATAGTCCATATCTCGGAAACTATAAGAGTTAATGCAATTTGGCAACCGGCAATGTAATTAGCATGCCGAATATTACTTGGAATGTGAATTGGAACGAAATCGCCAATAGATAAGACCATTTTACAATTTGGGCCCAAGTTAGAAGCAGAGCCTAAGGTGTAAATTATCGATAGTCCATATCTCGGAAACTATAAGAGATAATGCAATTTGGCAACCGGCAATGTAATTAGCATGCCGAATATTACTTGGAATGTGAATTGGAACGAAATCGCCAATAGATAAGACCATTTTACAATTTGGGCCCAAGTTAGAAGCAGAGCCTAAGGTGTAAATTATCGATAGTCCATATCTCTGAAACTATAAGAGATAATGCAATTTCGCAAACGGCAATGTAATTAGCATGAAGAATTTTACTTGGAATGTGAATTGGGACGAAATCGCCAATAGAGAAGACCATTTTACAATTTGGGCCCAAGTTAGAAGCAGAGCCTAAGGTGTAAATTATCGATAGTCCATATCTCGGAAACTATAAGAGATAATGCAATTTGGCAACCGGCAATGTAATTAGCATGCCGAATATTACTTGGAATGTGAATTGGAACGAAATCGCTAATAGATAAGACCATTTTACAATTTGGGCCCAAGTTACAAGCAGAGCCTAAGGTGTAAATTATCGATAGTCCATATCTCGGAAACTATAAGAGATAATGCAATTTCGCAACCGGCAATGTAATTAGCATGCCGAATATTACTTGGAGTGTGAATTGGAACGAAATCGCCAATAGATAAGACCATTTTACAATTTGGGCCCAAGTTAGAAGCAGAGCCTAAGGTGTAAATTATCGATAGTCCATATCTCGGAAACTATAAGAGATAATGCAATTTGGCAACCGGCAATGTAATTAGCATGCCGAATATTACTTGGAATGTGAATTGGAACGAAATCGCCAATAGATAGGACCATTTTACAATTTGGGCCCAAGTTAGAAGCAGAGCCTAAGGTGTAAATTATCGATAGTCCATATCTCGGAAACTATAAGAGATAATGCAATTTGGCAACCGGCAATGTAATTAGCATGACGAATATTACTTGGAATGTGAATTGGAACGAAATCGCCAATAGATAAGACCATTTTACAATTTGGGCCCAAGTTAGAAGCAGAGCCTGAGGTGTAAATTATCGATAGTCCATATCTCGGAAACTATAAGAGATAATGCAATTTGGCAACCGGCAATGTAATTAGCATACCGAATATTACTTGGAATGTGAATTGGAACGAAATCGCCAATAGATAAGACCATTTTACAATTTGGGCCCAAGTTAGAAGCAGAGCCTAAGGTGTAAATTATTGATAGTCCATATCTCGGAAACTATAAGAGATAATGCAATTTCGCAACCGGCAATGTAATTAGCATGGCGAATATCACTTGGAATGTGAATTGGGACGAAATCGCCAATAGATAAGACCATTTTACAATTTGGGCCCAAGTTAGAAGCAGAGCCTAAGGTGTAAATTATCGATAGTCCATATCTCGGAAACTATAAGAGATAATGCAATTTGGAAACCGGCAATGTAATTAGCATGCCGAATATTACTTGGAATGTGAATTGGAACGAAATCGCCAATAGATAAGACCATTTTACAATTTGGGCCCAAGTTAGAAGCAGAGCCTAAGGTGTAAATTATCGATAGTCCATATCTCGGAAACTATAAGAGATAATGCAATTTGGCAACCGGCAATGTAATTAGCATGCCGAATATAACTTGGAATGTGAATTGGAACGAAATCGCCAATAGATAAGACCATTTTACAATTTGGGCCCAAGTTAGAAGCAGAGCCTAAGGTGTAAATTATCGATAGTCCATATCTCGGAAACTATAAGAGATAATGCAATTTGGCAACCGGCAATGTAATTAGCATGTCGAATATTACTTGGAATGTGAATTGGAACGAAATCGCCAATAGATAAGACCATTTTACAATTTGGGCCCAAGTTAGAAGCAGAGCCTAAGGTGTAAATTATCGATAGTCCATATCTCGGAAACTATAAGAGATAATGCAATTTCGCAACCGGCAGTGTAATTAGCATGCCGAATATTACTTGGAGTGTGAATTGGAACGAAATCGCCAATAGATAAGACCATTTTACAATTTGGGCCCAAGTTAGAAGCAGAGCCTAAGGTGTAAATTATCGATGGTCCATATCTCATAAACTATAAGAGATAATGCAATTTGGCAACCGGCAATGTAATTAGCATGCCGAATATTACTTGGAATGTGAATTGGAACGAAATCGCCAATAGATAAGACCATTTTACAATTTGGGCCCAAGTTAGAAGCAGAGCCTAAGGTGTAAATTATCGATAGTCCATATCTCGGAAACTATAAGAGATAATGCAATTTGGCAACCGGCAATGTAATTAGCATGCCGAATATTACTTGGAATGTGAATTGCAACTAAATCGCCAATAGATAAGACCATTTTACAATTTGGGCCCAAGTTAGAAGCAGAGCCTAAGGTGTAAATTATCGATAGTCCATATCTCGGAAACTATAAGAGATAATGCAATTTGGCAACCGGCAATGTAATTAGCATGCCGAATATTACTTGGAATGTGAATTGGAACGAAATCGCCAATAGATAAGACCATTTTACAATTTGGGCCCAAGTTAGTAGCAGAGCCTAAGGTGTAAATTATCGATAGTCCATATCTCGGAAACTATAAGAGATAATGCAATTTCGCAACCGGCAATGTAATTAGCATGCCGAATATCACTTGGAATGTGAATTGGGACGAAATCGCCAATAGATAAGACCATTTTACAATTTGGGCCCAAGTTAGAAGCAGAGCCTAAGGTGTAAATTATCGATAGTCCATATCTCGGAAACTATAAGAGATAATTCAATTTGGCAACCGGCAATGTAATTAGCATGCCGAATATTACTTGGATTGTGAATTGGAACGAAATCGCCAATAGATAAGACCATTTTACAATTTGGGCCCAAGTTAGAAGCAGAGCCTAAGGTGTAAATTATCGATAGTCCATATCTCGGAAACTATAAGAGATAATGCAATTTGGCAACCGGCAATGTAATTAGCATGCCGAATATTACTTGGAATGTGAATTGGAACGAAATCGCCAATAGATAAGACCATTTTACAATTTGGGCCCAAGTTAGAAGCAGAGCCTAAGGTGTAAATTATCGATAGTCCATATCTCGGAAACTATAAGAGATAATGCAATTTGGCAACCGGCAATGTAATTAGCATGCCGAATATTACTTGGAATATGAATTGGAACGAAATCGCCAATAGATAAGACCATTTTACAATTTGGGCCCAAGTTAGAAGCAGAGCCTATGGTGTAAATTATCGATAGTCCATATCTCGGAAACTATAAGAGATAATGCAATTTGGCAACCGGCAATGTAATTAGCATGCCGAATATTACTTGGAATGTGAATTGGAACGAAATCGCCAATAAATAAGACCATTTTACAATTTGGGCCCAAGTTAGAAGCAGAGCCTAAGGTGTAAATTATCGATAGTCCATATCTCGGAAACTATAAGAGTTAATGCAATTTGGCAACCGGCAATGTAATTAGCATGCCGAATATTACTTGGAATGTGAATTGGAACGAAATCGCCAATAGATAAGACCATTTTACAATTTGGGCCCAAGTTAGAAGCAGAGCCTAAGGTGTAAATTATCGATAGTCCATATCTCGGAAACTATAAGAGATAATGCAATTTGGCAACCGGCAATGTAATTAGCATGCCGAATATTACTTGGAATGTGAATTGGAACGAAATCGCCAATAGATAAGACCATTTTACGATTTGGGCCAAGTTAGAAGCAGAGCCTAAGGTGTAAATTATCGATAGTCCATATCTCGGAAACTATAAGAGATAATGCAATTTGGCAACCGGCAATGTAATTAGCTTGCCGAATATTACTTGGAGTGTGAATTGGAACGAAATCGCCAATAGATAAGACCATTTTACAATTTGGGCCCAAGTTAGAAGCAGAGCCTAAGGTGTAAATTATCGATAGTCCATATCTCGGAAACTATAAGAGATAATGCAATTTGGCAACCGGCAATGTAATTAGCATGCCGAATATTACTTGGAATGTGAATTGGAACGAAATCGCCAGTAGATAGGACCATTTTACAATTTGGGCCCAAGTTAGAAGCAAAGCCTAAGGTGTAAATTATCGATAGTCCATATCTCGGAAACTATAAGAGATAATGCAATTTGGCAACCGGCAATGTAATTAGCATGACGAATATTACTTGGAATGTGAATTGGAACGAAATCGCCAATAGATAAGACCATTTTACAATTTGGGCCCAAGTTAGAAGCAGAGCCTAAGGTGTAAATTATCGATAGTCCATATCTCGGAAACTATAAGAGATAATGCAATTTGGCAACCGGCAATGTAATTAGCATACCGAATATTACTTGGAATGTGAATTGGAACGAAATCGCCAATAGATAAGACCATTTTACAATTTGGGCCCAAGTTAGAAGCAGAGCCTAAGGTGTAAATTATTGATAGTCCATATCTCGGAAACTATAAGAGATAATGCAATTTCGCAACCGGCAATGTAATTAGCATGGCGAATATCACTTGGAATGTGAATTGGGACGAAATCGCCAATAGATAAGACCATTTTACAATTTGGGCCCAAGTTAGAAGCAGAGCCTAAGGTGTAAATTATCGATAGTCCATATCTCGGAAACTATAAGAGATAATGCAATTTGGAAACCGGCAATGTAATTAGCATGCCGAATATTACTTGGAATGTGAATTGGAACGAAATCGCCAATAGATAAGACCATTTTACAATTTGGGCCCAAGTTAGAAGCAGAGCCTAAGGTGTAAATTATCGATAGTCCATATCTCGGAAACTATAAGAGATAATGCAATTTGGCAACCGGCAATGTAATTAGCATGCCGAATATAACTTGGAATGTGAATTGGAACGAAATCGCCAATAGATAAGACCATTTTACAATTTGGGCCCAAGTTAGAAGCAGAGCCTAAGGTGTAAATTATCGATAGTCCATATCTCGGAAACTATAAGAGATAATGCAATTTGGCAACCGGCAATGTAATTAGCATGTCGAATATTACTTGGAATGTGAATTGGAACGAAATCGCCAATAGATAAGACCATTTTACAATTTGGGCCCAAGTTAGAAGCAGAGCCTAAGGTGTAAATTATCGATAGTCCATATCTCGGAAACTATAAGAGATAATGCAATTTCGCAACCGGCAGTGTAATTAGCATGCCGAATATTACTTGGAGTGTGAATTGGAACGAAATCGCCAATAGATAAGACCATTTTACAATTTGGGCCCAAGTTAGAAGCAGAGCCTAAGGTGTAAATTATCGATGGTCCATATCTCATAAACTATAAGAGATAATGCAATTTGGCAACCGGCAATGTAATTAGCATGCCGAATATTACTTGGAATGTGAATTGGAACGAAATCGCCAATAGATAAGACCATTTTACAATTTGGGCCCAAGTTAGAAGCAGAGCCTAAGGTGTAAATTATCGATAGTCCATATCTCGGAAACTATAAGAGATAATGCAATTTGGCAACCGGCAATGTAATTAGCATGCCGAATATTACTTGGAATGTGAATTGCAACTAAATCGCCAATAGATAAGACCATTTTACAATTTGGGCCCAAGTTAGAAGCAGAGCCTAAGGTGTAAATTATCGATAGTCCATATCTCGGAAACTATAAGAGATAATGCAATTTGGCAACCGGCAATGTAATTAGCATGCCGAATATTACTTGGAATGTGAATTGGAACGAAATCGCCAATAGATAAGACCATTTTACAATTTGGGCCCAAGTTAGTAGCAGAGCCTAAGGTGTAAATTATCGATAGTCCATATCTCGGAAACTATAAGAGATAATGCAATTTCGCAACCGGCAATGTAATTAGCATGCCGAATATCACTTGGAATGTGAATTGGGACGAAATCGCCAATAGATAAGACCATTTTACAATTTGGGCCCAAGTTAGAAGCAGAGCCTAAGGTGTAAATTATCGATAGTCCATATCTCGGAAACTATAAGAGATAATTCAATTTGGCAACCGGCAATGTAATTAGCATGCCGAATATTACTTGGAATGTGAATTGGAACGAAATCGCCAATAGATAAGACCATTTTACAATTTGGGCCCAAGTTAGAAGCAGAGCCTAAGGTGTAAATTATCGATAGTCCATATCTCGGAAACTATAAGAGATAATGCAATTTGGCAACCGGCAATGTAATTAGCATGCCGAATATTACTTGGAATGTGAATTGGAACGAAATCGCCAATAGATAAGACCATTTTACAATTTGGGCCCAAGTTAGAAGCAGAGCCTAAGGTGTAAATTATCGATAGTCCATATCTCGGAAACTATAAGAGATAATGCAATTTGGCAACCGGCAATGTAATTAGCATGCCGAATATTACTTGGAATATGAATTGGAACGAAATCGCCAATAGATAAGACCATTTTACAATTTGGGCCCAAGTTAGAAGCAGAGCCTATGGTGTAAATTATCGATAGTCCATATCTCGGAAACTATAAGAGATAATGCAATTTGGCAACCGGCAATGTAATTAGCATGCCGAATATTACTTGGAATGTGAATTGGAACGAAATCGCCAATAGATAAGACCATTTTACAATTTGGGCCCAAGTTAGAAGCAGAGCCTAAGGTGTAAATTATCGATAGTCCATATCTCGGAAACTATAAGAGTTAATGCAATTTGGCAACCGGCAATGTAATTAGCATGCCGAATATTACTTGGAATGTGAATTGGAACGAAATCGCCAATAGATAAGACCATTTTACAATTTGGGCCCAAGTTAGAAGCAGAGCCTAAGGTGTAAATTATCGATAGTCCATATCTCGGAAACTATAAGAGATAATGCAATTTGGCAACCGGCAATGTAATTAGCATGCCGAATATTACTTGGAATGTGAATTGGAACGAAATCGCCAATAGATAAGACCATTTTACGATTTGGGCCAAGTTAGAAGCAGAGCCTAAGGTGTAAATTATCGATAGTCCATATCTCGGAAACTATAAGAGATAATGCAATTTGGCAACCGGCAATGTAATTAGCTTGCCGAATATTACTTGGAATGTGAATTGGAACGAAATCGCCAATAGATAAGACCATTTTACAATTTGGGCCCAAGTTAGAAGCAGAGCCTAAGGTGTAAATTATTGATAGTCCATATCTCGGAAACTATAAGAGATAATGCAATTTCGCAACCGGCAATGTAATTAGCATGCCAAATATTACTTGGAATGTGAATTGGAACGAAATCGCCAATAGATAAGACCATTTTACAATTTGGGCCCAAGTTAGAAGCAGAGCCTAAGGTGTAAATTATTGATAGTCCATATCTCGGAAACTATAAGAGATAATGCAATTTGGCAACCGGCAATGTAATTAGCATGCCGAATATTACTTGGAATGTGAATTGGAACGAAATCGCCAATAGATAAGACCATTTTACAATTTGGGCCCAAGTTAGAAGCAGAGCCTAAGGTGTAAATTATCGATAGTCCATATCTCGGAAACTATAAGAGATAATGCAATTTGCTAACCGGCAATGTAATTAGCATGCCGAATATTACTTGGAGAGTGAATTGGAACGAAATCGCCAATAGATAAGACCATTTTACAATTTGGGCCCAAGTTAGAAGCAGAGCCTAAGGTGTAAATTATCGATAGTCCATATCTCGGAAACTATAAGAGATAATGCAATTTGGCAACCGGCAATGTAATTAGCATGCCGAATATTACTTGGAATGTGAATTGGAACGAAATCGCCAATAGATAAGACCATTTTACAATTTGGGCCCAAGTTAGAAGCAGAGCCTAAGGTGTAAATTATTGATAGTCCATATCTCGGAAACTATAAGAGATAATGCAATTTGGCAACCGGCAATGTAATTAGCATGCCGAATATTACTTGGAATGTGAATTGGAACGAAATCGCCAATAGATAAGACCATTTTACAATTTGGGCCCAAGTTAGAAGCAGAGCCTAAGGTGTAAATTATCGATAGTCCATATCTCGGAAACTATAAGAGATAATGCAATTTGGCAACCGGCAATGTAATTAGCATGCCGAATATTACTTGGAATGTGAATTGGAACGAAATCGCCAATAGATAAGACCATTTTACAATTTGGGCCCAAGTTAGAAGCAGAGCCTAAGGTGTAAATTATTGATAGTCCATATCTCGGAAACTATAAGAGATAATGCAATTTCGCAACCGGCAATGTAATTAGCATGCCGAATATCACTTGGAATGTGAATTGGGACGAAATCGCCAATAGATAAGACCATTTTACAATTTGGGCCCAAGTTAGAAGCAGAGCCTAAGGTGTAAATTATCGATAGTCCATATCTCGGAAACTATAAGAGATAATGCAATTTCGCAACCGGCATTGTAATTAGCATGCCGAATATCACTTGGAATGTGAATTGGGACGAAATCGCCAATAGATAAGACCATTTTACAATTTGGGCCCAAGTTAGAAGCAGAGCCTAAGGTGTAAATTATCGATAGTACATATCTCGGAAACTATAAGAGATAATGCAATTTGGCAACCGGCAATGTAATTAGCATGCCGAATACTACTTGGAATGTGAATTGGAACGAAATCGCCAATAGATAAGACCATTTTACAATTTGGGCCCAAGTTAGAAGCAGAGCCTAAGGTGTAAATTATCGATAGTCCATATCTCGGAAACTATAAGAGATAATGCAATTTGGCAACCGGCAATGTAATTAGCATGCCGAATATTACTTGGAATGTGAATTGGAACGAAATCGCCAATAGGTAAGACCATTTTACAATTTGGGCCCAAGTTAGAAGCAGAGCCTAAGGTGTAAATTATCGATAGTACATATCTCGGAAACTATAAGAGATAATTCAATTTGGCAACCGGCAATGTAATTAGCATGCCGAATATTACTTGGAATGTGAATTGGAACGAAATCGCCAATAGATAAGACCATTTTACAATTTGGGCCCAAGTTAGAAGCAGAGCCTAAGGTGTAAATTATCGATAGTCCATATCTCGGAAACTATAAGAGATAATGCAATTTGGCAACCGGCAATGTAATTAGCATGCCGAATACTACTTGGAATGTGAATTGGAACGAAATCGCCAATAGATAAGACCATTTTACAATTTGGGCCCAAGTTAGAAGCAGAGCCTATGGTGTAAATTATCGATAGTCCATATCTCGGAAACTATAAGAGATAATGCAATTTGGCAACCGGCAATGTAATTAGCATGCCGAATATTACTTGGAATGTGAATTGGAACGAAATCGCCAATAGATAAGACCATTTTACAATTTGGGCCCAAGTTAGAAGCAGAGCCTAAGGTGTAAATTATCGATAGTCCATATCTCGGAAACTATAAGAGTTAATGCAATTTGGCAACCGGCAATGTAATTAGCATGCCGAATATTACTTGGAATGTGAATTGGAACGAAATCGCCAATAGATAAGACCATTTTACAATTTGGGCCCAAGTTAGAAGCAGAGTCTAAGGTGTAAATTATCGATAGTCCATATCTCGGAAACTATAAGAGATAATGCAATTTGGCAACCGGCAATGCAATTAGCATGCCGAATATTACTTGGAATGTGAATTGGAACGAAATCGACAATAGATAAGACCATTTTACAATTTGGGCCCAAGTTAGAAGCAGAGCCTAAGGTGTAAATTATCGATAGTCCATATCTCTGAAACTATAAGAGATAATGCAATTTCGCAAACGGCAATGTAATTAGCATGAAGAATATTACTTGGAATGTGAATTGGGACGAAATCGCCAATAGAGAAGACCATTTTACAATTTGGGCCCAAGTTAGAAGCAGAGCCTAAGGTGTAAATTATCGATAGTCCATATCTCGGAAACTATAAGAGATAATGCAATTTGGCAACCGGCAATGTAATTAGCATGCCGAATATTACTTGGAATGTGAATTGGAACGAAATCGCCAATAGATAAGACCATTTTACAATTTGGGCCCAAGTTAGAAGCAGAGCCTAAGGTGTAAATTATCGATAGTCCATATCTCGGAAACTATAAGAGATAATGCAATTTCGCAACCGGCAATGTAATTAGCATGCCGAATATTACTTGGAGTGTGAATTGGAACGAAATCGTCAATAGATAAGACCATTTTACAATTTGGGCCCAAGTTAGAAGCAGAGCCTAAGGTGTAAATTATCGATAGTCCATATCTCGGAAACTATAAGAGATAATGCAATTTGGCAACCGGCAATGTAATTAGCATGCCGAATATTACTTGGAATGTGAATTGGAACGAAATCGCCAATACATAAGACCATTTTACAATTTGGGCCCAAGTTAGAAGCAGAGCCTAAGGTGTAAATTATCGATAGTCCATATCTCGGAAACTATAAGAGATAATGCAATTTGGCAACCGGCAATGTAATTAGCATGACGAATATTACTTGGAATGTGAATTGGAATGAAATCGCCAATAGATAAGACCATTTTACAATTTGGGCCCAAGTTAGAAGCAGAGCCTAAGGTGTAAATTATCGATAGTCCATATCTCGGAAAATATAAGAGATAATGCAATTTGGCAACCGGCAATGTAATTAGCATACCGAATATTACTTGGAATGTGAATTGGAACGAAATCGCCAATAGATAAGACCATTTTACAATTTGGGCCCAAGTTAGAAGCAGAGCCTAAGGTGTAAATTATTGATAGTCCATATCTCGGAAACTATAAGAGATAATGCAATTTCGCAACCGGCAATGTAATTAGCATGCCGAATATCACTTGGAATGTGAATTGGGACAAAATCGCCAATAGATAAGACCATTTTACAATTTGGGCCCAAGTTAGAAGCAGAGCCTAAGGTGTAAATTATCGATAGTCCATATCTCGGAAACTATAAGAGATAATGCAATTTGGCAACCGGCAATGTAATTAGCATGCCGAATATTACTTGGAATGTGAATTGGAACGAAATCGCCAATAGATAAGACCATTTTACAATTTGGGCCCAAGTTAAAAGCAGAGCCTAAGGTGTAAATTATCGATAGTCCATATCTCGGAAACTATAAGAGATAATGCAATTTGGCAACCGGCAATGTAATTAGCATGCCGAATATTACTTGGAATGTGAATTGGAACGAAATCGCCAATAGATAAGACCATTTTACAATTTGGGCCCAAGTTAGAAGCAGAGCCTAAGGTGTAAATTATCGATAGTCCATATCCCGGAAACTATAAGAGATAATGCAATTTCGCAACCGGCAATGTAATTAGCATGCCGAATATTACTTGGAGTGTGAATTGAAACGAAATCGCCAATAGATAAGACCATTTTACAATTTGGGCCCAAGTTAGAAGCAGAGCCTAAGGTGTAAATTATCGATAGTCCATATCTCGGAAACTATAAGAGATAATGCAATTTGGCAACCGGCAATGTAATTAGCATGCCGAATATTACTTGGAATGTGAATTGGAACGAAATCGCCAATAGATAAGACCATTTTACAATTTGGGCCCAAGTTAGAAGCAGAGCCTAAGGTGTAAATTATCGATAGTCCATATCTCGGAAACTATAAGAGATAATGCAATTTGGCAACCGGCAATGTAATTAGCATGCCGAATATTACTTGGAATGTGAATTGGAACGAAATCGCCAATAGATAAGACCATTTTACAATTTGGGCCCAAGTTAGAAGCAGAGCCTAAGGTGTAAATTATCGATAGTCCATATCTCGGAAACTATAAGAGATAATGCAATTTGGCAACCGGCAATGTAATTAGCATGCCGAATATTACTTGGAATGAGAATTGGAACGAAATCGCCAATAGATAAGACCATTTTACAATTTGGGCCCAAGTTAGAAGCAGAGCCTAAGGTGTAAATTATCGATAGTCCATATCTCGGAAACTATAAGAGATAATGCAATTTGGCAACCGGCAATGTAATTAGCATGCCGAATATTACTTGGAATGTGAATTGGAACGAAATCGCCAATAGATAAGACCATTTTACAATTTGGGCCCAAGTTAGAAGCAGAGCCTAAGGTGTAAATTATTGATAGTCCATATCTCGGAAACTATAAGAGATAATGCAATTTGGCAAACGGCAATGTAATTAGCATGCCGAATATTACTTGGAATGTGAATTGGAACGAAATCGCCAATAGATAAGACCATTTTACAATTTGGGCCCAAGTTAGAAGCAGAGCCTAAGGTGTAAATTATCGATAGTCCATATCTCGGAAACTATAAGAGATAATGCAATTTGGCAACCGGCAATGTAATTAGCATGCCGAATATTACTTGGAATGTGAATTGGAACGAAATCGCCAATAGATAAGACCATTTTACAATTTGGGCCCAAGTTAGAAGCAGAGCCTAAGGTGTAAATTATCGATAGTCCATATCTCGGAAACTATAAGAGATAATGCAATTTGGCAACCGGCAATGTAATTAGCATGCCGAATATTACTTGGAAAGTGAATTGGAACGAAATCGCCAATAGATAAGACCATTTTACAATTTGGGCCCAAGTTAGAAGCAGAGCCTAAGGTGTAAATTATCGATAGTCCATATCTCGGAAACTATAAGAGATAATGCAATTTGGCAACCGGCAATGTAATTAGCATGCCGAATATTACTTGGAATGTGAATTGGAACGAAATCGCCAATAGATAAGACCATTTTACAATTTGGGCCCAAGTTAGAAGCAGAGCCTAAGGTGTAAATTATTGATAGTCCATATCTCGGAAACTATAAGAGATAATGCAATTTCGCAACCGGCAATGTAATTAGCATGCCGAATATCACTTGGAATGTGAATTGGGACGAAATCGCCAATAGATAAGACCATTTTACAATTTGGGCCCAAGTTAGAAGCAGAGCCTAAGGTGTAAATTATCGATAGTCCATATCTCGGAAACTATAAGAGATAATGCAATTTGGCAACCGGCAATGTAATTAGCATGCCGAATATTACTTGGAATGTGAATTGGAACGAAATCGATAATAGATAAGACCATTTTACAATTTGGGCCCAAGTTAGAAGCAGAGCCTAAAGTGTAAATTATCGATAGTCCATATCTCGTAAACTATAAGAGATATTGCAATTTGGCAACCGGCAATGTAATTAGCATGCCGAATATTACTTGGAATGTGAATTGGAACGAAATCGCCAATAGATAAGACCATTTTACAATTTGGGCCCAAGTTAGAAGCAGAGCCTAAGGTGTAAATTATCGATAGTCCATATCTCGGAAACTATAAGAGATAATGCAATTTGGCAACCGGCAATGTAATTAGCATGCCGAATATTACTTGGAATGTGAATTGGAACGAAATCGCCAATAGATAAGACCATTTTACAATTTGGGCCCAAGTTAGAAGCAGAGCCTAAGGTGTAAATTATCGATAGTCCATATCTCGGAAACTATAAGAGTTAATGCAATTTGGCAACCGGCAATGTAATTAGCATGCCGAATATTACTTGGAATGTGAATTGGAACGAAATCGCCAATTGATAAGACCATTTTACAATTTGGGCCCAAGTTAGAAGCAGAGCCTAAGGTGTAAATTATCGATAGTCCATATCTCGGAAACTATAAGAGATAATGCAATTTGGCAACCGGCAATGTAATTAGCATGCCGAATATTACTTGGAATGTGAATTGGAACGAAATCGCCAATAGATAAGACCATTTTACAATTTGGGCCCAAGTTAGAAGCAGAGCCTAAGGTGTAAATTATCGATAGTCCATATCTCTGAAACTATAAGAGATAATGCAATTTCGCAAACGGCAATGTAATTAGCATGAAGAATATTACTTGGAATGTGAATTGGGACGAAATCGCCAATAGAGAAGACCATTTTACAATTTGGGCCCAAGTTAGAAGCAGAGCCTAAGGTGTAAATTATCGATAGTCCATATCTCGGAAACTATAAGAGATAATGCAATTTGGCAACCGGCAATGTAATTAGCATGCCGAATATTACTTGGAATGTGAATTGGAACGAAATCGCTAATAGATAAGACCATTTTACAATTTGGGCCCAAGTTACAAGCAGAGCCTAAGGTGTAAATTATCGATAGTCCATATCTCGGAAACTATAAGAGATAATGCAATTTCGCAACCGGCAATGTAATTAGCATGCCGAATATTACTTGGAGTGTGAATTGGAACGAAATCGCCAATAGATAAGACCATTTTACAATTTGGGCCCAAGTTAGAAGCAGAGCCTAAGGTGTAAATTATCGATAGTCCATATCTCGGAAACTATAAGAGATAATGCAATTTGGCAACCGGCAATGTAATTAGCATGCCGAATATTACTTGGAATGTGAATTGGAACGAAATCGCCAATAGATAAGACCATTTTACAATTTGGGCCCAAGTTAGAAGCAGAGCCTAAGGTGTAAATTATCGATAGTCCATATCTCGGAAACTATAAGAGATAATGCAATTTGGCAACCGGCAATGTAATAAGCATGACGAATATTACTTGGAATGTGAATTGGAACGAAATCGCCAATAGATAAGACCATTTTACAATTTGGGCCCAAGTTAGAAGCAGAGCCTAAGGTGTAAATTATCGATAGTCCATATCTCGGAAACTATAAGAGATAATGCAATTTGGCAACCGGCAATGTAATTAGCATACCGAATATTACTTGGAATGTGAATTGGAACGAAATCGCCAATAGATAAGACCATTTTACAATTTGGGCCCAAGTTAGAAGCAGAGCCTAAGGTGTAAATTATTGATAGTCCATATCTCGGAAACTATAAGAGATAATGCAATTTCGCAACCGGCAATGTAATTAGCATGGCGAATATCACTTGGAATGTGAATTGGGACGAAATCGCCAATAGATAAGACCATTTTACAATTTGGGCCCAAGTTAGAAGCAGAGCCTAAGGTGTAAATTATCGATAGTCCATATCTCGGAAACTATAAGAGATAATGCAATTTGGAAACCGGCAATGTAATTAGCATGCCGAATATTACTTGGAATGTGAATTGGAACGAAATCGCCAATAGATAAGACCATTTTACAATTTGGGCCCAAGTTAGAAGCAGAGCCTAAGGTGTAAATTATCGATAGTCCATATCTCGGAAACTATAAGAGATAATGCAATTTGGCAACCGGCAATGTAATTAGCATGCCGAATATTACTTGGAATGTGAATTGGAACGAAATCGCCAATAGATAAGACCATTTTACAATTTGGGCCCAAGTTAGAAGCAGAGCCTAAGGTGTAAATTATCGATAGTCCATATCTCGGAAACTATAAGAGATAATGCAATTTGGCAACCGGCAATGTAATTAGCATGCCGAATATTACTTGGAATGTGAATTGGAACGAAATCGCCAATAGATAAGACCATTTTACAATTTGGGCCCAAGTTAGAAGCAGAGCCTAAGGTGTAAATTATCGATAGTCCATATCTCGGAAACTATAAGAGATAATGCAATTTGGCAACCGGCAATGTAATTAGCATGCCGAATATTACTTGGAATGTGAATTGGAACGAAATCGCCAATAGATAAGACCACTTTACAATTTGGGCCCAAGTTAGAAGCAGAGCCTAAGGTGTAAATTATCGATAGTCCATATCTCGGAAACTATAAGAGATAATGCAATTTGGCAACCGGCAATGTAATTAGCATGCCGAATATTACTTGGAATGTGAATTGGAACGAAATCGCCAATAGATAAGACCATTTTACAATTTGGGCCCAAGTTAGAAGCAGAGCCTAAGGTGTAAATTATCGATAGTCCATATCTCGGAAACTATAAGAGATAATGCAATTTGGCAACCGGCAATGTAATTAGCATGCCGAATATTACTTGGAATGAGAATTGGAACGAAATCGCCAATAGATAAGACCATTTTACAATTTGGGCCCAAGTTAGAAGCAGAGCCTAAGGTGTAAATTATCGATAGTCCATATCTCGGAAACTATAAGATATAATGCAATTTGGCAACCGGCAATGTAATTAGCATGCCGAATATTACTTGGAATGTGAATTGGAACGAAATCGCCAATAGATAAGACCATTTTACGATTTGGGCCAAGTTAGAAGCAGAGCCTAAGGTGTAAATTATCGATAGTCCATATCTCGGAAACTATAAGAGATAATGCAATTTGGCAACCGGCAATGTAATTAGCATGCCGAATATTACTTGGAATGTGAATTGGAACGAAATCGCCAATAGATAAGACCATTTTACAATTTGGGCCCAAGTTAGAAGCAGAGCCTAAGGTGTAAATTATTGATAGTCCATATCTCGGAAACTATAAGAGATAATGCAATTTCGCAACCGGCAATGTAATTAGCATGCCGAATATTACTTGGAATGTGAATTGGAACGAAATCGCCAATAGATAAGACCATTTTACAATTTGGGCCCAAGTTAGAAGCAGAGCCTAAGGTGTAAATTATTGATAGTCCATATCTCGGAAACTACAAGAGATAATGCAATTTGGCAACCGGCAATGTAATTAGCATGCCGAAAATTACTTGGAATGTGAATTGGAACGAAATCGCCAATAGATAAGACCATTTTACAATTTGGGCCCAAGTTAGAAGCAGAGCCTAAGGTGTAAATTATCGATAGTCCATATCTCGGAAACTATAAGAGATAATGCAATTTGGCAACCGGCAATGTAATTAGCATGCCGAATATTACTTGGAAAGTGAATTGGAACGAAATCGCCAATAGATAAGACCATTTTACAATTTGGGCCCAAGTTAGAAGCAGAGCCTAAGGTGTAAATTATCGATAGTCCATATCTCGGAAACTATAAGAGATAATGCAATTTGGCAACCGGCAATGTAATTAGCATGCCGAATATTACTTGGAATGTGAATTGGAACGAAATCGCCAATAGATAAGACCATTTTACAATTTGGGCCCAAGTTAGAAGCAGAGCCTAAGGTGTAAATTATTGATAGTCCATATCTCGGAAACTATAAGAGATAATGCAATTTCGCAACCGGCAATGTAATTAGCATGCCGAATATCACTTGGAATGTGAATTGGGACGAAATCGCCAATAGATAAGACCATTTTACAATTTGGGCCCAAGTTAGAAGCAGAGCCTAAGGTGTAAATTATCGATAGTCTATATCTCGGAAACTATAAGAGATAATGCAATTTGGCAACCGGCAATGTAATTAGCATGCCGAATATTACTTGGAATGTGAATTGGAACGAAATCGATAATAGATAAGACCATTTTACAATTTGGGCCCAAGTTAGAAGCAGAGCCTAAAGTGTAAATTATCGATAGTCCATATCTCGGAAACTATAAGAGATATTGCAATTTGGCAACCGGCAATGTAATTAGCATGCCGAATATTACTTGGAATGTGAATTGGAACGAAATCGCCAATAGATAAGACCATTTTACAATTTGGGCCCAAGTTAGAAGCAGAGCCTAAGGTGTAAATTATCGATAGTCCATATCTCGGAAACTATAAGAGATAATGCAATTTGGCAACCGGCAATGTAATTAGCATGCCGAATATTACTTGGAATGTGAATTGGAACGAAATCGCCCAATAGATAAGACCATTTTACAATTTGGGCCCAAGTTAGAAGCAGAGCCTAAGGTGTAAATTATCGATAGTCCATATCTCGGAAACTATAAGAGTTAATGCAATTTGGCAACCGGCAATGTAATTAGCATGCCGAATATTACTTGGAATGTGAATTGGAACGAAATCGCCAATAGATAAGACCATTTTACAATTTGGGCCCAAGTTAGAAGCAGAGCCTAAGGTGTAAATTATCGATAGTCCATATCTCGGAAACTATAAGAGATAATGCAATTTGGCAACCGGCAATGTAATTAGCATGCCGAATATTACTTGGAATGTGAATTGGAACGAAATCGCCAATAGATAAGACCATTTTACAATTTGGGCCCAAGTTAGAAGCAGAGCCTAAGGTGTAAATTATCGATAGTCCATATCTCGGAAACTATAAGAGTTAATGCAATTTGGCAACCGGCAATGTAATTAGCATGCCGAATATTACTTGGAATGTGAATTGGAACGAAATCGCCAATAGATAAGACCATTTTACAATTTGGGCCCAAGTTAGAAGCAGAGCCTAAGGTGTAAATTATCGATAGTCCATATCTCGGAAACTATAAGAGATAATGCAATTTGGCAACCGGCAATGTAATTAGCATACCGAATATTACTTGGAATGTGAATTGGAACGAAATCGCCAATAGATAAGACCATTTTTACAATTTGGGCCCAAGTTAGAAGCAGAGCCTAAGGTGTAAATTATCGATAGTCCATATCTCGGAAACTATAAGAGATAATGCAATTTGGCAACCGGCAATGTAATTAGCATACCGAATATTACTTGGAATGTGAATTGGAACGAAATCGCCAATAGATAAGACCATTTTACAATTTGGGCCCAAGTTAGAAGCAGAGCCTAAGGTGTAAATTATTGATAGTCCATATCTCGGAAACTATAAGAGATAATGCAATTTCGCAACCGGCAATGTAATTAGCATGCCGAATATCACTTGGAATGTGAATTGGGACAAAATCGCCAATAGATAAGACCATTTACAATTTGGGCCCAAGTTAGAAGCAGAGCCTAAGGTGTAAATTATCGATAGTCCATATCTCGGAAACTATAAGAGATAATGCAAATTTGGCAACCGGCAATGTAATTAGCATGCCGAATATTACTTGGAATGTGAATTGGAACGAAATCGCCAATAGATAAGACCATTTTACAATTTGGGCCCAAGTTAGAAGCAGAGCCTAAGGTGTAAATTATCGATAGTCCATATCTCGGAAACTATAAGAGATAATGCAATTTGGCAACCGGCAATGTAATTAGCATGCCGAATATTACTTGGAATGTGAATTGGAACGAAATCGCCAATAGATAAGACCATTTTACAATTTGGGCCCAAGTTAGAAGCAGAGCCTAAGGTGTAAATTATCGATAGTCCATATCTCGGAAACTATAAGAGATAATGCAATTTCGCAACCGGCAATGTAATTAGCATGCCGAATATTACTTGGAGTGTGAATTGAAACGAAATCGCCAATAGATAAGACCATTTTACAATTTGGGCCCAAGTTAGAAGCAGAGCCTAAGGTGTAAATTATCGATAGTCCATATCTCGGAAACTATAAGAGATAATGCAATTTGGCAACCGGCAATGTAATTAGCATGCCGAATATTACTTGGAATGTGAATTGGAACGAAATCGCCAATAGATAAGACCATTTTACAATTTGGGCCCAAGTTAGAAGCAGAGCCTAAGGTGTAAATTATCGATAGTCCATATCTCGGAAACTATAAGAGATAATGCAATTTGGCAACCGGCAATGTAATTAGCATGCCGAATATTACTTGGAATGTGAATTGGAACGAAATCGCCAATAGATAAGACCATTTTACAATTTGGGCCCAAGTTAGAAGCAGAGCCTAAGGTGTAAATTATCGATAGTCCATATCTCGGAAACTATAAGAGATAATGCAATTTGGCAACCGGCAATGTAATTAGCATGCCGAATATTACTTGGAATGAGAATTGGAACGAAATCGCCAATAGATAAGACCATTTTACAATTTGGGCCCAAGTTAGAAGCAGAGCCTAAGGTGTAAATTATCGATAGTCCATATCTCGGAAACTATAAGAGATAATGCAATTTGGCAACCGGCAATGTAATTAGCATGCCGAATATTACTTGGAATGTGAATTGGAACGAAATCGCCAATAGATAAGACCATTTTACAATTTGGGCCCAAGTTAGAAGCAGAGCCTAAGGTGTAAATTATTGATAGTCCATATCTCGGAAACTATAAGAGATAATGCAATTTGGCAACCGGCAATGTAATTAGCATGCCGAATATTACTTGGACTGTGAATTGGAACGAAATCGCCAATAGATAAGACCATTTTACAATTTGGGCCCAAGTTAGAAGCAGAGCCTAAGGTGTAAATTATCGATAGTCCATATCTCGGAAACTATAAGAGATAATGCAATTTGGCAACCGGCAATGTAATTAGCATGCCGAATATTACTTGGAATGTGAATTGGAACGAAATCGCCAATAGATAAGACCATTT